>NW_024424008.1:25262746-25333010 GCF_017311325.1 Ursus maritimus
TAGTTACATAAAATATAACAAAAAAAGAAAAACGAAAAGAAATACTTTGATCAGGTCAACATGGCATCATTAAAATCATATCTCTCTCAATGATCAGTCTCAATGTCAGGTAAATGCACATAATTTGTACATAGGGTTGGCACGGAATGATAAAAAAGACATGACCCATCCATTGCTGTCTACCAAGACTCATTTTGAACCTAAAATACATTCAGACTGAAAGTAAAGGGATGGAATACCATCTTTCCCTAATGGACACTAAAAAGCTGGAAGGTAGCAATTCTCACTATCAGAACCAGATTGATTTTTACATTCAAGACTATCATTAGAGACACACAGAAGGGCCACTATACTTATTCTAAAAGGATGTATAACAACAAGTTGGACTGACTGACAATTAATAAATATATGCATCCCAACGGGAGCAGCAAGATACACAAGCCAACTCTCTAACCAGAATAAAGACATATAGATACAAATACATTAATAGTGAAACATAACACTCAATTATCAGAAATAGACAGAACACCCACATGCAAAATGACAAAGAAACAAGGGCTTTGAATGCCATACTCGACCGAAGTTGGTCCTCATAGATATAATAGAACACTACACCAAGAACCAAAGAATGCTCATTATATTCTATTCCCATGGAACATCTTCAAGATCAGACCATGTTCTTGAGGACATAAACAGGTCCTCAACCGATACCAAAAGACTAATTATCCCCTGCATATTCTCTCAGACCACAACACTCTGAAATTGAACTCAACCACAAAGGAAAATTTGGAAGAAACTCAAACACTTGGAGACTAAGAACCATCCTGCTCAGGAATGATTTGATAAACCAGGAAATCAAATATCAAATTAAACAATTTATGGAGACCAATGAGAATGAAAACACAACAGTCCAAAACCCATGGGATACTGCAAAGGAGTCCTAAGGGGGAAAATATAGCCATCCAAGTTCACTCAAAAGAATAGAAAAAATCTAAAATGCAGTTTTTATATTCTCACCTCAAGAAGCTGGAACAACAACAGAGGGAACAGGCCTAATCCATGAACGAGGAAGCAGTTGACCAAGATTAGAGCAGAAATCAATGAATTAGAAACCAGAAGTACAGTAGAGCAGATCAACAGAACTGGAAGCTGGTTCTTTGAGAGAATCAATAAAATTGACAAACCGCTGGCAAGACTTATCCAAAAGAATAGAGAAAGGACGCAAATTAATAAAATTATGAATGAAAAAGGAGTGGTCACAACCAACACCAATGAAATTGGAAGGATTATTAGAAACTTTTATCAACAGCTGTATGCCAAAAAAATAAGCAATCTGGAAGAGATGGAGGCCTTCCTGGAAACCTATAAACCACCAAGACTGAAACAGGAAGAAATTGATTTTTTAAACAGGCCAATTAATTATGAAGAGATTGAGTCAGTGATAAACAACCTTCCAAATAACAAAACTCCAGTCCTGGATGGTTTCCTGGGGAATTCTACCAAACATTCAAAGAAGAAATAATACCTAGTCTCCTAAAGCTAATTTAAAAAATAGAAACAGAAGGAAAGCTACCAAACTCATTCTATGAGGCCAATATTACCTTGATCCCCAAACCAGGCAAAGACCCCATCAAAAAGTAGAATTACAGACCGATTTCCCTAATGAATATGGACACCAAAATCCTCAACAAGATCCTGGCTAATAGAATCCAACAGTACTTTAAAAGGATTATCCATCATGATCAAGTGGCATTCATACCTGGCATGCAAGCGTGGTTCAACATTTGCAAATCGATCAGCGTGATACATCATATCAACAAGAAATGACTCAGGAACCATATGATCCTCTCAACTGATGCAGAAAAAGCATTTGACAGAATACAGCATCCTTTCCTAATTAAAACCCTTCAGAGTGTAGGAATAGAGGGTACATTTCTCAATCTCATAAAAGCCATCCATGAAAAGCCTACAGCAAATATTATTCTCAATGGGGAAAAGCTGGAAGCCTTTCCCTTAAGATCAGGAACACTACAAGGATCCCCACTCTCGCCACTATTATTCAACATAGTACTAGAAGTCCTTGCAACAGCACTCAGACAATAAAAAGGGATAAAAGGTACCCAAATCGGCAAAGAAGAAGTCAAAATGTCTCTCTTCGCAGATGACATGATACTCTGTACGGATAACCCAAAAGAATCCACTCCCAAACTATCAGAAGTTATAGACCAATTCAGTAATGCGGTGGGTTACAAAATCAATGCTCAGAAATCAGTTGCATTTCTATACACGAATAAGGAGACTGAAGAAAGAGAAATTAGGGAATCCATCCCATTTACAATAGCACCAAAAACCATACGTTACCTTGGAATTAACTTAACCAGAGACGTAAAGGACCTATATTCTAGAAACTATAAATCACTCTTGAAAGACATTGAGGAAGACACAAAAAGATGGAAAAATATTCCATGTTCATGGATCGGAAGAATTAACATAGTTAAAATGTCCATGCTACCCAGAGCAATCTACACTTTCAATGCTAGCCCGATGAAAATACTGATGACATTTTTTACAGAACTGGAACAAATAGTCCTTAAGTTTGTATGGAAACAGAAAAGGCCCCGAATCTCCAAGGAACTGTTGAAAAGGAAAAACAAAGATGGGGGCATCACAATGCTGGATTTCGAGCTGTACTACAAAGCTGCTATCACAAAGACAGCGTGGTACTGGCACAAAAACAGACACATAGACCAATGGAACAGAATAGAGAACCCTGAAATGGACCCTCAGCTCTTTGGGCAACTAATCTTTGATAAAGCAGGACAGAACTTCCGGTGGAAAAAAGACAGTCTCTTCAATAAATGGTGCTGGGAAAATTGGACAGCTACATGCAAAAGAATGAAACTTGACCACTATCTCACACCATACACAAAAATAAACTCCAAAGGGATGAAAGACCTAGAAGTGAGACAGGAATCCATCAAAATCCTAGAGGAGAACATAGGCAGCAACCTCTACGACATTGGCCAAAGCAACCTTTTTCATGACACATCTCCAAAGGCAAGAGAAACAAAAGATAAAATGAACTTGTGGGACTTCATCAAGATAAAAGGCTTCTGCACAGCCAAGGAAACAGTCAAAAAAAAAAAAAAAAACTAAGAGGCAGCCCACGGAATGGGAGAATATATTTTCAAAAGATGCTACACTTACATCAGAAACCGGGGATGTACTGTATGGTGACTAACATAATATAATAAAAAATCATTAAAAAAAAGACTGCTATTCAAGATCTACAAAGAACTCCTCAAACTCAATACGTGAGAAACAAATAAACAAATCATAAAATGGGCAGAAGATATGAACAGACACTTTTCCAATGATGACATACAAATGGCTATCAGAAACATGAAAAAATGTTCAAAATCATTAGCCATCAAGGAAATTCAAATCAAAACCACACTAAGATACCACCTTATGCCAGTTAGAATGGCAAAAATTGAAAAGGCAAGAAACAACAATTCCTGGAGGGGATGTGGAGAAAGGGGATCCCTCCTACATTGTTGGTGGGAATTCAAGTTGGCGCAGCCACTCTGGAAAACAGTGTGGAGGTCCCTTAAAAAGTTAAAAATGGAGCTACCCTATGAGGCAGTCATTGCACTACTGGGTATTTACCCCAAAGATACAGACGTAGTGAAGAGAAGGGCCATATGCACCCCAATGTTCATAGCAGCAATGTCCACAATAGCTAAATCGTGGAAGGAGCCGAGATGCCCTGCAACAGATGACTGGATTAAGAAGTTGTGGTCCATATATACAATGGAATATTACTCAGCTATCAGAAAGAATGAGTTCTCAACATTTGCTGCAACATGGATGGCACTGGAGTAGATAATGCTAAGTGAAATAAGTCAAGCAGAGAAAGACAATTATCATATGATTTCTCTCATCTATGGAACATAAGAATTAGGAAGATCGGTAGGGGAAGAAAGGGATAAAGAAAGGGGTGGTAATCAGTAGGGGGAATCAAGCATGAGAGACTATGGACTATGAGAAACAAACTGAGGGCCTCAGAGGGGAGGGGGATGGGGGAATGGGATAAGCTGGTGATGGGTAATAAGGAGGGCATGTATTGCATGGTGCCCTGGGTGTTATACGCAACTAATGAATCATTGAACTTTACATCAGAAATTGGGGATGTACTGTATGGTGACTAACATAATATAATAAAAAAACTTTAAAATAAAAAAAAGAAAAAAATTACAATAACATGTCATCCTACACCTTTTAGAATGGCCATCATTGAAAGACAAGAAATAACAATTTCTGGCATGGATATAAAGAAAAGGGAACCTTTGTTCCCTGTTGGTGGAAATGTATATTGGCCTAGCCACTATGAAAAATAGTATATACTTTCAAAAAATTAAAAATATAACTGTCATATGAGCCAAAAATTTCACTTCTGGAAATTTATACAATACAAATAGTAACACTAACTCAAAAAGCAAAGATATCTGCACCCTCATGCTCATACCTAGCATTATTTACAATAGCCAAGGCACAGAAATGTTCTGTTCATCAATGCATGAATAGAAGGAAATGTCATATATGTACACAATGAAATATTATTTAGCCATAAAAATGAGGAAATCTTACAACATTGATGGACCTTGAAGGCAGTATGCTGGGTGAAATAAATCAGAAAAAAACAAATACTATACAATCTCATATATGGAATCTAAAAAAGAAACAAACAACAAACAAACAAAAACTCATTAAAAAAAAGGAGAGAGAGAGCGATTGAGATCAGACTTGTTTTACCAGAACCCAAGAGTGGGGAAGGAGAAATTGGAGGAAGGTTGCCTAAGGTACAAACTTTCAGTTACAAAATAAATAATACTAAGGATATAATGTACACCACGGTGACTATAGTTAACACTGCTGTAAGTATGTAGGGAGGTTAAGAGTTAATCCTAGATTTCTCTTCACAGGAAAATTGTTTTTGCTTTTCTTTTCTTTTTTCTTTTTTCTTTTCACTTTTATCTGAACCTATTGTGGTAATTTTTTTCACAATATATGTAAATCAAACCATTATGCTATAATCTAAACTCATACAGTAAAATACGTCAATTATTTCTCTATAAAACTGGAAGAAAAAATTGGAAATAAAAAGAATTGTATTAAAAACAATAATCATGTCTTGTAGGGTAAAAAATAAAGCAAATGTAAAATTAAAATACATGAAACTAGTAAAATATAAATCAGGAAAGAAGTAACTAGAGCTAAATATTTTAAAGTTCATATATATTTAGAAATAAAGATATTAAATTGAGATTTTTATAAAATATCTATGTTTTCCTAGGTTAACTGATGAACAAATAGAAATTTGTCAGAAAACAAATCTGTATTCATCATAAATATTTACCACCTCTCACTTTTTGGTAATGAAAATAAGTTAGATATTTAAAACTCTTTTATGCAGAATATAACAAAAAAACAACTTTCCACATGTCCTGTAAAGCAGAAACCTAAATTTTTTTGGTCTAACTTTAAAGGCTCTCAAAATTTTGATTCAAACTATGTATATTGTCGCATCTACTACTCCACCCCAAGCATTCGGGAGCCCAGCTACATGAAACATCTTTTCATTTGCAAACCTAATTCATGGCTCTGTATCTTCCAGGAACTGCTCACATTCACACCCCTCAGCATAAAATTCCTTATTTCAAAATATCTAATTATGAAAGAAATAAACAAATTACTAAGTTGCCTGATTAAGAGCAGGTGCAAAATCTTATTAGAGAATGGATTTGGAGTAACCAGGCTGCAAGAATGCCACTCCGTGGCCGCAAGCCCAAGAGGGAGAGGTAGGAAAGCCAGGCTGTGAATTACAAAGATTTTGATGTTAAAGGACAAATAGGCCTGAAAAAGGAGCTTGAATTTTATTATATACATCATAATAATACAAATAAATTATTTCTTTCATCTAACTCAAATTCTAAAGTTCTCAAATATTTTCTGATAATGTCTAATTTTCCCATATAAAGTACACAAAAAACCCTAACTATGCATTTTTACAGATTAGACAAACATATGAGAAAGGATGGATTTGCCTAACACCTCACCTAATTGAAAGTCAGTATCAGGATTAGCTTTCCTGCCTGCTGATCCCTGTTGCGGAGAGCTAAATAATATTTGCAAGTTGCCTCTTCCATTTTCTACAGATGAGAAAATATTCTAAATTCAGAGATGGAGAATTAAAGAGAAGATATTTTTACATGTTTTAGGAGCGAGTCTCCTGAAAGAGATGAATGACTTGTGACTGGAAGCCTGTTTTGTTTGTTTTGTTTTTTACAGTGAGAGGGTCTCAGTGAAGAGCAAAATGTGTAAATAATGAAAAAAGAGACGTGGATTTATTGCATTCTGGAAAACAAACCAATGAGAGCGTGTGTCCTGGGTTCCACATGAGCAAGTAAATTAACTAAATTCTATGTAAAAAAGTTTTAAATGTATAATTTCAGGTGTATATACTTCTCATATACCAAACAGTGGGGGGTGGTAAAGATTTAAGATGAGTATAAATTTATTTTCTGGTGAATTAAAGTTAGTGTCTGAGAGGGAGCTCTGACAGCTTGACAGGCAGAATAATATAAGAAGACACTTAGGAAAGCCAAAACACCTTGAGTCTCAAAGATTTCCTTTTTATAAAAAACAATGTGATATTTATAAGATTTTAGACTAATGGTCTCTAGAAAGAAAGATGGAACCCATATTAATCTTGATATTTAATTTTCTTTTAATTCATTCGAATACAGAAATAAGAGTCTCTTAAGGTTTTAATTTTATTTTTTTAATAATAATTTTTATTATGTTAGTCACCATACAGTACATCCCTAGTTTTTGATGTAAAGTTCCATGATTCATTACTTACGTATAACACCCAGTGCACCATGCAATATGTGCCCTCCTTAATACCCATCACCAGCCTATCCCATTCCCCCACTCCCCTCCCCTCTGAAACCCTCAGTTTGTTTTAATTTTAATTCAAGTGTAGTTAACATGCAGTGTTATATTACTTTCAGGTATAAAATGTAGTGATTCTACAATTCTTTTTTTTTAAGATTTTATTTATTTACTTGACAGAGATAGAGACAGCCAGCGAGAGAGGGAACACAAGCAGGGCGAGTGGGAGAGGAAGAAGCAGGCTCCCAGCGGAGGAGCCCGATGTGGGGCTCGATCCCGGAACGCCGGGATCATGCCCTGAGCCAAAGGCAGATGCCCAACGACTGCGCCACCCAGGCGCCCCTGATTCTACAATTCTATACATTACTCAGTGCTCGTCATGATAAGTGTATTTTTTTTATTCCCACCACCTTATTTTAGCCATACCCTCACCCACCTCTGGTAACCATTAGTTTGTTCTTTACAGTTAAAAATCTGTTTCTTGGGTTCTCTCTCTTTTTTCACCTTTGTTCTTTTGTTTTGTTTCTTAAGTTCCACATATGAGTGAAATCATTTGGTATTTTTCTTTCTCTGATGGACTTACTTCACTTAGCATTATACTCTCTAGATTCATCCATATCGTTGCAAATGGCAAGATCTCATTCTGTGTTTATGGTTGAGTAGTATTCCAATGTATGTATATGTATATACATATATACCACATCCTCTTTTCCATTCATCTCTGGATAAACATTTGTGTTTTTCCCTAATTTGGCTATAGATAATAATGATGCAATAAATATAGGGGAACATATATCCTTTCAAATTAGTGTTCTGTATTTTTGGGTAAATACCCAGTACTGTGATTCCTGGATAATATGGTAGTTCTATTTTTAACTTTTTGAGGAATCTCCAAACTGTCTTCCACAACGGGTGCACCAGTTTGCATTCCCACCAAAAGTTCAAGAGTGTTTCTTTTTCTCCATATTCTCACCAACACTGTTTCTTGTTTTTGATTTTAGCCATCCTGACAGGTATTGTAGTTTTGATTTGGATTTCTTTGATGATGACTGTTGTTGAGCATCTTTTCATGTGTCTTCTGTATGTCTTCTTTGCAGAAATGTCTGTTCATGTCTTTGTCCATTTTTTTAAGCTGGATTATTTGTTTTTTTGGGTGTTGAGTCATGTAAATTCTTTATATATTGTGGATACTAACCCTTTATCAGATATGTCATTTGCAATGTTCCTCTCCCATTCCATAGGTTGTCTTTTAGTTTTTATGATTGTTTCCTTCTCTGTATAGAAGCTTTTTTATTTTGATGAAGTCAAAATCCAGTCGTTTATTTTTGCTTTTATTTCCCTTGCCTCAGGAGACATCTGTAGACAGATGTTGCTATGGCTGATGTCAGAGAAATTACTTCCTGTGTTCTCTTCTAGGATTTTTATGTTTTCAGGTTTACATCTAGGTCTTTAATCCATTTTTATTTTACTTTTGTGTATGGTGTAAGAAAGTGGTCCAGTTTCATTCTTTCACATGTTGCTTTCCAATTTTCCCAACACAATTTGTTGAAAAGACTGTCTTTCTCCCATTGCATATTATGCTTCCTCTGTGGGATATTAATTGACCAAATTATCCTGGGTTTGTTTCTGGGTTTTCTATTCTGTTCCATTGATTGATGCATCTATTTTTGTTCTAGTACCATAATATTTCAATTACTACAGCTCTGTAGTATAACTTGAAGTCTGGAATTGTGTTACCTCCAGATACATTTTTCTTTTTCAACATTGTTTTGGTGATTCAGGGTCTTTTCTGTTTCCATACAAATTTTAGGATTATTTGTTCTAGTTCTTTGAAAAATGCTTTTGGCATTTTTATAAAGATTGTATTAAATCTGTACCTTGTTTTGGGTGGTATGGACATTTTAGCAGTATTTGTTATTCTAATCCATGAGTATGGAATACCTTTCCATTTGTTTGTGTCATCTTGAATTTCTTTCATCAGTGTTTTATAATTTACGGAGTACAGGTCTTTCACTTCTTTGGTTAAGTTTATTCCTAGGTATTATATTATTTTTGGTTTAATTGTGAACAGAATTGTTTTCTTAATTTCTCTTTCTGTTGCTTCATTATTATCTATAGACATGCAATGGATTTCTGTACATTGATTTTGTATCTCATGACTTTACTGAATTCATTTACCAGTTCTAGTAGTTTCTTGGTGGAGTCTTTTGGGTTTTCTATATATAGTATCATGTCTTCTGCAAATAGTAAAAGTTTTACTTCTTCCTTACCAATTTGGATGCATTTTATTTCTTTTTGTTGTCTGATTGCTATATGGCTAGGCTTCCAGTACTATGTTGAATACAAGTGCTGAGAGTGGACATCCTGTCTTGTTCTTGACCTTAGGGGAAAAACTCATTTTTGTGCCATTGAGTATGATGTCAGCTGTAGGGTTTTCATCCAAGGCTTTTATTATGTTGAGGCATATATACTCTAAACCTACTTTGTTGAGGGTTTTTATCCTAACTGTATACTTTGCCCAGTGCTTTTTCTGAATCTATTGAAATAACTTTGCAGTTTTTATCCTTTATCTTATTGTTGAGAGATATCATACTGATTGGTTTGCAAACGTTGAAACACCTTTGCATCGTGGGAATAAATCCCACTTGATCGTGGTGAATGATTTTTTTAATGTATCGTTGGATTTGGTTTGCTAATCTTTTGTTGAGAATTTTTACATCTATATTCATCAGATATATTGGCCTGTAGGGGTTTTTTGTTTGTTTGGTTGTTTGGTTGTTTTTTGGGGTGTTTTTTGTTTGTTTGTTTTGTTGTTTTTTTGTAGTGTTTCTCTGGTTTTTGTACCAGAGTAATGCAGTATGCAGACCTCATAAATGAATTTGGAAGTTTTTTTTTCTTTTCTATTTTTTGTAGTGTTTTGAGAAAAATAGGTATTAAACCTGCTTTAGTTGTTTGATAGAACTTACCTGTGAAGCCATCTCCCCTGGACTTTTGTTTGCTGGAAGTTTTTTTTATTAGAAACTCGATTTCATTGTCAGTAATTGGTCTGTCCGATTTTTCTATTTCTTCCTGATTCTATTTTGGGAGGTTACATGAGTCTAGAAATTTATCCATTTCTTCTAGGTTGTCCAATTCATTGGCATATAGCTTTTCATAATATTCTCCTATAGTCCTTTGTATTTCTCTGGTACTAATTATTTCTCCCCTTTCATTTCAGATTTTATTTGAGTTCATTCTCTCACTCACTCTCTCTCTTTTTTGATGAATCTGGCTAAAGATTTTTAATTTTGTTGATCTTTTCAAAGCACCAGTTCCTGGTTTCATTGAACTGTTCTATTGGTTTTGTTTGCTTGTTTCTTTTGTTTGTTTTTGGTTTGTTTTGAATTTTTAAATTTTAAAAAATTTAAAAATTATTTATTTTACTTGAGAGAGAGCAAGCATGAGCAGAGGAAGAAGCAGACTCCCTGCTGAGTAGGGAGCCCAATGCAGGATTCGATCCCAGGATGCTGAGATCATAACTCCACTGAAGGCAGACACTTAACCTACTGAGCCACCCATGCACCCATATTGTTTTGTTTTGTTTTGTTTTAGTTTTTATTTGTTTTACTTATGCTCTAATCTTTATTATGTTGTTTCTTATACCAGTTTGGGGTTGTTGTTCTTTTTCCTAACTCCTTTAGGTATAAAGTTACATTGTTTATTTTAGCTTTATCTTGCTTCTTGAGGTAGGTCTGTATTGCTCTTAGAATCACTTTTGCTACATCCCAAGGGTTTTGAACTATTATGTTTTCATCTTCATTTGTCTCCATGTATTTTTTTATTTCCTCTTGCATTTCTTGGTTGGCCCCTTTATTGTTTTAGAGTATTTTATTTAATTTCCATGTGTTTGTGCTCTTTCCAGATTTTTTATTTTGGTTGATTTTTAGTTTCTTGGCATTGTGGTCAGAAAAGATGCACGGAATGACTTGGATTTTTTTGAATTTGTTGAGACTTGTTTGTAGCCTAATATAAGAACTTCTCTGGAGAATGTTCCAATTTAACTTGAAAAGCATGTGTATTCTGCTGTTTTAAGATATAATGTTGTGAATATATCTGTTAAGTCCATCTATTCCAATGTGTCATTCAAAGTCACTGTTTCCTTTTAGATTTTCTGTTTGGATGATCTATTGATGTGTGTGGGGTGCTAAAGTCCCCTACTATTATCATATTATTATTGACTATTTCCTTTATGTTTGTTATTAACTGCTTTAAGCATTTGGGTGCTCCTGTAATGGGTGCATAAATATTTATAATTGTATGGATCTTATTAGACTGCTTTCTGAATGATTAGATAGAGTCCTTCTTTGTCTCTTGTTACAGTCTTTGTTTTAAAGTCTCTTTTGTCTTATATAAATGTTGCTACTCCAGCCATATGCATGATAAATGCTTCTCCATCCCTTCACCTTCAGTGTGCAGGTGACTGTATGTCTGAAATCAGTCTCTTTTTTAGGCACCATATAGTTGGGTCTTTTGTTTTTTGTTTGTTTGAATCTATTCTGCCACCTTATTTATATCTTTTGATTGGAGCATTTAGTCCATTTGCATTCAGAGTAATTATTGATAGGTATGCATTTATTGCCATTTTGTTACTTGTTTTATGGTTGTTTTTGTAGTTCTTCTCTGTTCCTTTCTTCTCTTGCTCTCTTCTCTTACGTAAGTTGACTTTCTTTAGTGATAGACTCTGATACCTTTCTCTTATTTTTTTTTTACATATGTATTATTAATTTTGGATTTGTGGTTACTATTCAGTTTATCTTCTGCTTATAGCAGGTTATATAAAGTTGGTGGTCCCTCAAGTTTGAAATCATTCTTTACTCCTCTGCCCCACATGTTTTTGAAATATGGTATAATACTTTACATTCTTTTATTTTGAGTCCCTTGACTAATTTTTATAGATATACTTATTTCTACAGCTCCTGTGCTTCCTACTTTCCTTACTTTTGCTTATAGTGTTTCCTTTCCATTCAAAGAGTCCCCTTTAACATTTCTTGGAGGACTGATTTATTGTTCACAAACTCCTTTAGTTTTTCTTTGGGAAATTCTTTATCTCTTCCTCTATGTTGAATGATAAATTTGCTGGCTAGAGTATTCTTGACTGCAGATTTTTCCTTTTCAACATTTTGGATATATCATGCCATTCTCTTCTGGCCTGCAAATTTTCTCCAGAAATCCACTGATAACCTTATGGGGTTTCCCTTGTATGTAACTGCTTTCTTTTCTCTTGCTGCTTTTAAATTCTCTCCTTGGGATTCCTCGGTGGCTCAGTCATGTAAGCATCTGACTCTTGATTTTGTTGGGTTCCATGTTCAGCACAGAGTCTGTCTGGGATTCTCTCTCTTCTCTCCCTCTGCCCCCCATATTGAATAAATAAATAAAATATTTAAAATTCTCTCCTTATCACTATTTTTTTAAAAATTTTAATTACTATGAGTTTTGGTATGGACCACCTTGGGTTGATTTTTTGAGGGGATCTCTGGATTTCTGTTTCTTTTCCCAGATTAGGGAAGTGTTCAGCTATTATTTTTTCAAATAAATTTTCTGCTCCCTTTTCTTTCTTTTTTCCTTCTGGGATCCATGTAATGTGAGTGTTATTATGCTTAATGGTATCGCTGAGTTCCTTAAGTCTATTCTCATTTTGCATTTTTTCTCTCTCACCTGCTCAGCTTGTTAACCTCCCCTTACTTTGTCTTCCAGGTCACTAATTCATTCTTCTGCTTTGTCTAGTCTACTATTTATTCCATCTCAGTATTTTTAATTTTTTTTTTTTTTAAGATTTTATTTATTTGACAGAGAGAGAGACAGCCAGTGAGAGAGGGAACACAAGCAGGGGGAGTGGGAGAGGAAGAAGCAGGCTCATAGAGGAAGAGCCTGACGTGGGGCTCGATCCCAGAACTCTGGGATCACGCCCTGAGCCAAAGGCAGACGCTTAACCGCTGTGCCACCCAGGCGCCCCAGTATTTTTAATTTCATTTCTTGTGTCTTTCATATCGGATTGGTCCTTTTTTCTTTCATTGTTAAGGATCTTACTGACGACCTCCACTCTTTTCTCAAGTCCAGTGTGTATCTTTATGATCATTACTTTAAATTCTTTATCAGGCATATTACTTTCTCCATTTCACTTGGATTTCTTGCTGTAATTTTATCCTGTTCTTTCATTTAGGACATATTCCTCTGTCTCCTCATTTTGTCTAACTCTTTGTGTCTGTTTCTCTGTGTTAGGAAGGACATCTTTGTCTCCATGCAGTGTCCCCTATTCAACAGAACCTGGTGCTTCAAGGTTATCTCCTATGTGTGATGCATGCACCCTGCTGCTGTGGTTAGCCCTTTAGTTCAGTTGTCTGTAGAAGTTCCCTTTGCCTGTTGTAGGCAGCATTTGGTCACTGTGGTTTAGTGGGCCCATCTAGGGATACCTGGAGCTTGAGCTGAGTCAGACCAGGGATGCAGTAGCAGCAAATTACAGGGCAACTTCCCTGCATTATCCCTAGAGAAGTTTTCTTTGGTGTGTGGTACCTGTAGTCAGGCCAATTGTCTGCCTCCATCCCACTGCTAGATCTCTGTCTGACTACTGAGTGTGATTATCTTTCCTTGCCTCTGGGGAGTCACTTTGGGGTGGTGCTGGCCACCATGGGGGCTGCTTTTACACTGCCAACCCTGTATGGGCTCTGGCCACAAGCCTATTGAACAGGGAAGATCCCCCAAAGCACAGCTGGGCAGGGTAATGCAGTGGGGCAGTGGTGCTAGCAAGCTTTGCATGCCCCTGTCCTCTGGGTGGGGTCTTATGGCAGTGGGGCTAAGGAAAGCTGTCCAAAGGGATGGATTGATGGAAGCACAGTGGGGGTGGTGTGTAGGGCAGCAGTCTAACAAGTTAGGTAGAGAGTTTCATAGATGGCCCTGTGTTTACACTGGGAGGCAGGAGTGGGAAATGGCACCCACCAGTTCCTTTATCCCTGGAGGGGGTCCCCTGGGATTTCTGTCCCTCAGAACATGCTCTGAAATTAGTATTATAACTCTCCCTCTTGTATGCCTCAGGCACCTTTCAAACTGCTGTTTCTGTGCTGTAGCTCTGTGGACTACTTGTCCTCTTATCTTGTTAAGGGCAGAGACTCAGTTTCCTTCTACCCCTCTAGCTTTCTCAGAGCCAAGCCAGCTGATTTTTTTTTTAATTCCACATTTTAAGTCCTGCTGGTTGTAAGAACTCACAAAATTCAGCTCCTTTCGATTCCAAAGCCAAATATTATGAAGAATTGTCTTCCCTGTACAGGATTCTTGATGTGGGGACAGTTTCTCTCCCCTCTCTATGTCTTCAGTGTCCTATCTCCCATGGACAGTCCCAGGAGTCTGTTTAGTACCAGACCATGTCTCCATGCTTCCTACCCTCTTTGATAGGGCCTGTTCTCTACATTTAATCATGGAGTTTATTCTGCCAGTCTTTAGCTCATTTTCTGGGTTATTTACACTGATGTGAGTGCTATCTGGTTGTATCCATAGGACAAGCTGAGCCTAGCATCTTTCTACTCTGCCATATTCCCCAGAAGTCCAGAATCTTTTGAAGACAGTTAAAATTAGATTCATTGTGCTCTCATCTTGTGTAAATTGGGTTTTTCATGATTTACTTAAAATTTAATCTATGTTTCCTCAGAAAATTGTCAATTTGAATCATTATCTTCGTTATTGTCTAATAACACCATAGGGTTAAATTGCATTTAAACAATGTTTGGTTCTAGGCATATAGTGAAACTAGGAAGTGTAGATAATTCCAAGGGAATGTTTGAAGTAGCTAATTGCAGTTCCTCAGGAATCATATACATCTTTTTTCTTCATTTCCATATTAAATAAACCCTTATGCCTGAAATATTTATATTTGCTAAAGACAAGGAAAATAGGGCTGATAAAAGACAAAAACAAAAACAAAAAAGTACCATACCAAGCAAAGAAACAGAAAAAACATGACGTTATGTCTATATAAATATATTGTGTTGTTATTAAATATCAGGTAGCTTCTTTGGTGGAATTTTACTAGCAGTATGACAAGAATCTGTAAGCGCGGTCTTCTATGTTGTTGACAAAGGGGATCTAAAAAAATAATAAATGAAAAAAAGAGACTATAGGGATGTGCAGTGAATGTTTTTATATCCCAAACTTTAATCCAAATGACTACTATTGATTTTTTTTCTACCCAGTTACTATTGCGAAGTGATATGATCAAATTAATAGAGACTAGTAAAAAAAAAGAAAGAAAAAAAGAAAGAAAGGAAGGAAAAAGGAAAGAAAGAAAGAAAGAAAGAAAGAAAGAAAGAAAGAAAGAACAGAAGAAAGAAAAAGAGAGAGAGAAAAAGAAAGCAAAAAACCTAAATTCTAGGTAAAGCTTTGTGCCTGAAAAACTGCCCCTTTCTGCTTTAGCTTCCTCAATCTGTATCATGATGGTACCAGACTCTTGACTCTCAGCAAACCTACCTGGTTTTGTTAAGTTATTTGAAATCTCACAGATAAAAGGTCTAAAAATCCAAAATGGGCATTAAAATTTCCCCACATTCTTAAATAGTTAAATAACATCGAAAATTCTTAATTTTTAGTTTATTTCTGATCAAGCATTCAACACAGTACACAGAGTTGCAAATATGGGTAAGTTATTAAGGACAATATATACTTCAATTAATTCTACTCATTGCCACCAAATAATTCAGATGAGAACTTATAAATGTGCCTAGAACCTGCCAGGACTATGGGATTCAGAACCGACTCAATCTGACAGAGGTGCCAATGGTTTACCAAAGTCTGGTAATTGAGAGAATTGGAGAGTATAAGATCAGGTTATATAACTGTAACTTTTTCATGGAATTAATTTGCTAGCGTTAGTTTGTATTTAACACATTAGTAACTATTCTAGGCTATTCCAAATCCTTTTTTTTTATGATTTTATTTTTTTATTTGACAGAGAGAGAGACAGCCAGCGAGAGAGGGAACACAAGCAGGGGGAGTGGGAGTGGAAGAAGCAGGCTCTCAGTGGAGTAAGGAGTCCAATGTGGGACTTGATCCCAGGACCCTGGGATCACGCCCTAAGCAGAAGGCAGACTCTTAACGACTGAGCCACCCAGGCGCTCCATTTCCAAATCCTAAAATGCATTAAATCAAGATATTTATATATTTGTTTATTCATTCATTCACCTTTTATTTTTTTTAAAGATTTTATTTATTTATTTGACAGAGAGAGAGAACATGAGAGAGCACAAGCAGGGGGAGTGGCAGAGGGAGAGGGAGAAGCAGTCTCCCCACTGAGCAGGGAGCCCCTTGTGGGGCTCAACCCCAAGACCCTTGGATCATGATCTGAGCCAAAGGCAGATGCTTAACCAACTGAGCCACCCAGGCACACCTATTTTTTTTTATCTTTTAAGTAGCCAACAGGATATCACTTCATTGTTTGAGGAAAACATCCTTAAATTGAGTTTTCATTTAAATGAAGTGAACAAATTAGGAAAGGGAAAAATTAAACAGATCATTGGTTTCATAATCTAAAGTAAGTAGCATACCATATATTACAATTGCTTTGTAAACATTATTTATTTTGAAATAGTTACATATTCACAGGTAGTTGCAAAAAAGAAAAATGCACAGGAAAGTCCTGTGAAACTTTTGCCTCTCCTCCTCCAATGTTGGCATCTTATATAGTTACAGAGTAGTATGGAAACTATGAACTTGGTGTTTGTACAATCTACAGAGTTTATTCAGTTTTCATCACTTTACATGCTCTCATTTGTGTGTGTACCTTTGTGTGTGTGTGTGTGTGTGTGTGTGTGTGTGTGTAGTTCTATTCAATTTTATCACACATGTAACTTCATGAAACTATTACCCCAATCAAGATGCAGAACTGTTCCATCACCATAAGGCTTCCTCATGCTACCCTATATAGTCTCCTCCACTATGCTTCCAGAAGCCAAATCTCCAGAAACCACTAATCTGTTTTTCATTTCTATAATTATGTTATTTTTAAAATGTCACATAAATAGAATCATGGAGCATGTAACCATTTGAGATTGACTTATCATTCAACAGGCTTCCCTTGAGGTTCATCTTGGTTGCATGAATTCCTTTTCACTTTTGAGTTATAATCCATGGTTTGAATTTATTATAATTGGTTTTACTATTTACTCATTGAAAGATATTTGGGTCATTTCCAGTTTTTGAATTTGTAAGTAAAACTAACATAAACATTTTTGTACAGGTTTTTAAGTGAGTATATCTTTTTCATTTCTCTGAGATAAATGTGCAAGAGTGGAATTGCTGGGTGAACTGGTAAATCCATTATTTGTTGTTTTTCTGTTTTGTTTTGATTTGATTACCAAACTAAGATTCTAGAATGGCTATACCATTTTAAAATATTTCCAAAAAAGCTGAGCATTCCATTTTTCTGCATCCTTACCAACTTTTGGTGTTATTATTATCATCATCATTACTAATATTATTGTTATCATGTTTAATTTTAGCCATTCTGATTGGTATATAGTGATATTGTTATGCTTTTAATCTGCATTTCTTTAATGGGTAATGATGTTGAAGAACTTTTTATGTGCTTATTTTCCACCTGTATATCCTCTTCTGTGAAATGTCCTTGTGTGTGTTTCACTCATTTTCTAATTAGGTTGTTTATAGTTTTATTGTGTAGCTTTGAAAGTTTTTTATATGTACTAGATACAGGCTTTTTGTCAGATGTATGGTGTGAATATTTCTCCTAGTCAGCAACTTGCCTTTTCCTCTTCTTAACAGGGTCTTTCATAGACCAAAACCATGCAAATGAGGTTTAATTTATTATTTTTCCCTGTTGTTCTGGGGCGGGAATGTGCTTTTAGTTTCATGTCTAAGGACTCTTCATCTAGTCCTAAATTCCAAAGTATGTTCATTTGCTCCTGCACCAATCTTTTCAATGAGAAATGATTATTCCTCATTGGATTGCTTTAGCATATTTCTCAAAAAACTGTTGGATGTATTTCTGTGGGTGTATTTCTATATTCTTTTTCTGTTCCATTGATCTATGTGTCTTATTCTTTGGCCAATACCACACTGCATATAATTACTGTAGCTATATAATAAGCCTTACTATTGGGAAGAGTGATTATTTTCACTTTATTTTTTTCCAAGTTGTTTTAGCTATTCTAGCTCTTGTGACTTTACACATAACTTTTGGAACAAGCTTGTCTATCTCTACAAGAAAATCTGACGGGACTATGACAGAAATTATCTGAAAATCATAGATCCATATGGGAAGAATTGATATTTTTATTATGTTGATTCTTCCTGTCAGTGATCATGGTATGTCTCTTTTATTTATGTTTTCTTTGATTTCTTCTTTGGTGTCTTTTGTCAGGTGACAAAATTTTCAGCATACAAATCCTAGCACTTATTGTTAGGTTTATAAGTAAGTATTTCATTTTTTACCACTGTAAATGGTCTTATGATTTTAATTTTGGTTTCCACATATTTATTTTTAGTATATAGGAATGTAATTAATTTCTGTGTATTGATCTTATATCCTGTGACCTTAATGGACTCATTCTTTAATTCTAGGAATTTTGGGAGGAGTACACTTTGGGGATTTTCTACATGCACAGTCATGTCATCTGTGAATGGGGCAGTTTGTTTATTCCTTTCCAATTTGTACTCCCTTTTTCATCTTTTTATTGCTTTGTTACAGTTGTTAGGACTTACAGCACCACGTTGAGTAAGAATAGTGAAAGCAAACATCCTTGCCTTATTCCTGAACTTAGGGAAAAACTTCAATTTTTCACCAGTAAGTATGATGTTAGATAATAATTGTTTTTGTTGTTAATGCTCTTTATCAAGTTAACTTTAATTTTCTCTCTATTCCTACAATGTTTAGAGTTTTTACAATGAATGTATATTGAATGTTGTCAAATTCTTCTTCTGCATCAATTGATGTGATCACACTGGTTTTCCTCTTAGCTTGTTGATACAGTGGCTTGCATTGATTGATTTTAGAATGTTGAACCAACTTTGTATACCTGGAATCAATGTCACTTGGACATATGCATACTTCTTTTTATACATTGTTCTATTCAATTTGCTAATATTTAATTGAGAATTTTTACATTTTTATGAGAGGCACTGATCTCATTTTGTTTTGGGTGGTTTTTTAAATTTTTTTGTTTGATTCAGTGTCAAAATAATACTAATCTCGTATAATAAGATTGAAAGATCCCTCCTTTTCTACTTTCAGTAAATGATTGTACAAGATGGGTGTTAACTGTAAATGTTTGATAAAACTTCATGGTGAAACAATCTTGACAGGGAGATGTATTTGGGGTGAGATTTTTCATTACAAATTCAATTTCTTTAATAGTGGTAGCGCTAGTTCAGTTGTCTATTTCATGTTGGTTGTGCTTTGTTTGGTAGTTTTGGTCGTTTTTCTATGTTGTTCAGTTTATAAGTGTGAAGTTGTTCATAGCATTCTATTATTAATCTTTTAATTGCTGTTGGATCTGTTGCGGTATCTCCTATTTTGTTCCAGACATTAGTGAATTGTGCCATCTCTTTTAATCTCATCAGTCTTACTAGAAGTGTGTCATTTATTTTATTTTTATTGTTTATTTATTTATTCATGCATTCATTCATTCATTTAGGAGTCAATTTTTGTTGTATCAACGTTTTTGTTTTTCCTGTTTTCAGTTTTCTTAATTTATCTCATTTTAATTATTTCCTTCCTGTTGCTTGCTTTATATTTTATCTTTTCTTATTTTTTCCTAGATTTTTGACCAAAGAACTTAGATTATTGCTATGATATTTTTTTTCCTAATGTAAAAATACATTGCCATAGATTTCCCTCTCAAAATGGCTTCTACATATTTTTTATTTCTTTTGAGACTTCCTCTTTGACATATGGATTATTTAAAAGTGTATTACTTAATTTTCAGGTATTTGAAGATCTTCCTGTTGCCTTTCTGCATTGATTTCTAATCTAACTCCATTATCATCAGACAGACTGTATTATTTAAATTCTTTAAATTTAGGGAAGTTTGTTTTATGACACAGGATATTGTCTATCTTGATGAATGTTCCATGGACATCTGCAAAGAGTATATGCTCTACTGTTGTTGGCTGAAGTGTTCTAAAACGTCAGTTAGGCTGGGGATGTACCGTATGCTGATTAATATAACAAAATAAAAATTATTTAAAAAGTCAATTAGTTTGTGTTAGTTGATCATTCTTTTCATTTTTTCTATATATTTGCTGGGACTGAAATGTTGGAATTATGTTATAATTGTGAATTATTCTATTTCTTCTTTTAGTTTTACTAATGTTTATTTTATGTATTTTGAGTCTCTTGTTTGTTGCAACTATACTTAGAATTACCATGTATTTGTGGTGGATTGATCCTTTTAATATTAAGTAATATCTGCTTTTGTTCTTAGTAATTTTCTTTGCTATATAGTATATATTATCCAATATTAATTTATCACTCTTGCTTTTTCTAACCTTTGCATTATAGATCTATTTTCATACTATTACTTTCAACCTATCTATATCATGTTTGAAGTAGGTTGTTTTGTGGACATTTGTGTCATTTTTTTTTAAACTTAACTCTGCTAATCTTTGTGTTTTAAATGATGAATTTAGATTATATTTAAAATAATTACTAATATGATATGGCTTAAGATTGTCATTTTATTATGTGTTTTCTGATTGTTTATTCTGTGTTCATCTGATTCTCTTGCCTTATTGTGAGTTATTAAAATAATTTTTACTTTATTTAAAAATTTATTTTCACTTTATTTATTCCAATTTTATTTATTTATAGTGTTTTTGAGTATATTTATTCATATCATATTCTTGGGAATTGATGTAGTTATTACAGTATTCATGTTTGCCTTGTTTCCTCCTACTAGATTATTTTACCACTATAATGAAATATTAAAATCCTATTTCTGTTTAGGCACCTTTACTCTCCTTACCTTTTATATATGATTATCTTAATATTTTCTCTAAATATAATGAGGACCAACATCAAATACTATTACATTTTTTAAATTTAAATAACAGATATGGCTTAAGAAACTCATGGAAAAAATAATAATTATGTCTATTCTAATTTTACCCATTCATAGAATGTTCTTTCTTTACTGAAGTTCCAATCTTTCTGCTTCATTTTCTGTTTATAGAGGGAATTTTAGCCACTTTTTTAAGGTATATATTATGACTTCAGATTCTCTTTTGAGAATGTCTCTTTATTTCCCCTCCATTCTTAATAGATAGCTTTTATGGATATAGAGCTCACAGACTCACAGTCAAGAGTGGTTTGTTTTTTTTTTCTGTTTTGTTTTGTTTTCAGCACTTGAAAAATATTTACCTCTTCTTCCATGGTTTTAGACAAGAACTTTTGAGTCGGGCTTCCCCTATAGGTAATGCATTTCTAGTTTCTAGTTGCTCCTAACATTATCTCTTTTCCTTTAATTTTTAAAAAAGTACTTATGATGTGCCTTGCCATGGATTTCTTCAGGTTTTACCTATTTGAGGTTCATCAACTTCCTCAATCTGAAGTTGATGCCTTTTGTCAAATTTCAGATTTTTTTCAACCATTATCTCTTTGAATGCTTTTTAGCCTCACACTCTTTCTTCTGTCTTTCTGTGATTCAGATGATACAAATGCTAGATAGTTTGTTATTGTCACACAGATCCCTGAGGCTCTGTTCATTTTTTTTTTCCTTTTGGGTTATTTTCTGTAGAGTCAGTAAATTCTGTTGGTCTATCCTCAAGTTCACTGATTCTATGCTTTGTCATCTCCTTTGTACTATTGAGTCCATCCAGTGAGTTTCTTTTATTTTGGCTATTCTAGAATTCCCAGTTGGATATTTTTTATATCCTCTCATTCTTTGATGAGATTTACTTTTTTTTTTCATTTCAAGAGAATTCATCATTGTTTATTAAAGCATTTTTATGATGATTGATTTATCCTTGTCAGAGAATTCCAGCAACTGAATCATGTCACTATAGACATCAATCAATGTCTTTTCTTGTTCAGATTGTGATTTTTCTAGTTCTTGATATGGCAAGTGATTTTCAATTATATTCTGGACATCTGAGTATTATATCTTAAGACTCTTGATTTGATTTGAATCTTCTGTTTTAGCTAGCAGTTTTCTGTTTAGCTTAAGTATATAGGTAAGTCTTTGTCAACTTTTGTGGACTGACTGTATTTCCAAAGGCAATTTCATTTTAGAGACCTTACAATGTTATTCCGCTCTCCTTCATCGTTCTGGTGTTTACAGGGTTCCTGTTTGCTTTATCCTTGCTAGTGCTATTTGCAAGAACGAAAGGTGTTTCTCTGGGCTGGTAGATGTCACTGATTTACTTTCTACTATCAGGGTAGGGGGTGGCTAGTAAACCTGGGGCTAAGAACACTCTCTGGTGCTGGGCAATGGGCCCAGAAAAATGGGAATGTATTTTCTTATGCCATTGGAGGGAGGGTTGGGATAAATGAGATTCTACTAACATTGCTATTGCAGGCAAAAAGGCCTAACACCTGCCTTGATGAGGAGTAGGATTCAGGGCTCTTCATTAGGTGTCTGTTGGGCCTCCCCTTTCCAGATCTTTAAGTTGGAGAGAATAGGCTTTTCTTTTCCTTTCTTTTCTTTTTCCCTCTCTTCTTTCCTTCTTCCTTCCTTCCTTCCTTCCTTCCTTCCTTCCTTCCTTCCTTCTTCCCTCCCTCTTTCTTTCTTTCTTTCTTTCTTTCTTTCTTTCTTTCTTTTTTTCTTCTTCTTCTTCTTCTTCTTCTTCTTCTTCTTCTTCTTCTTCTTCTTCTTCGTTTAATGGCAATTGGTGTTTAGGTTGCATGCCTCTCTAGCTCCCAGTCCAGTATATATTAGAGCTATAAAGAAATCCCTGGGAACTCACTGAAGTATTTTCTCAAACTCTGAGGTCCTCATCTAGTTCACTTTCTTCTTTCTAGATGCCAGAATCCTTTTATGACTGTCTGTTGAATTATTTCCAGGTATTTACTTGTATTTAGAGGAGTGATAAAGGGAAAAGTAAGTCTGTGCCACCTTGTTTGACACTCGAAGTCCAATTATAATTTTTTTAATAAAAGAAAAAAGTGAATGAAAGATCAACCTAATATTTATTAGAAAAACATAGATTCATATTTAAAGTTGATGATTTTGAGTTTGAATTCTAGTTCAGTAACACACCACCTGTGGAAGCTGGAGTAATTCACGTAAGCTAACTAAGCTTCAATTGCCTTGTTCAAACATAGGAATAAACTCACCATCTTTAAAGTCCTTTGTAGTAATGCCAAGTTCTATAGAGAAATAAACTAGGATAGTATTTGAGAGTTGTAATGGCTAATTTTATATGTCAATTTGATGAGGCCACAGGGTACCCAAACATTTGGTCAAATAGTATTCTGGAAGTATCTGTGAGGTTGCTTCTGGATAACATTAACATTTGAATCGGTAGACTTGAGTAAACGAGCTTGTTTTTCTTAATGTGAATGGGCCTCATTCAATCATTTGAAGGCCGGAATGAAACAAAAAGGCTGACCCTCCCACAAGTAAGAGAGAATTCCTCCTGTCTAACTGCCATCAAGCAAGGATATCATTTTTTTCCCTGCTTTTGTCTCACACAGAAACGTGGGATGACTCTTCTTCAGTCTCAAACTTGCTGACTTTCAGACTGGAACTATGCCTTCAGCTATGCTGACTCTCAGACCTTCGGATTTGGACTGGAGATGCCCCACCAGCTTTCCTAAGTCTCTAGCTTGCTCACTGCAAATCTTGAAATTTCTTAACCTCCATAATCATGTGAGCCAATTCCTTATAATTCTTTCTCTCTGTGTGTATTCTATTGGTTCTGTTTCTCTGGAGAAATGTGGCTAATACAATAGTTATAAAAAAAATCTTTTCTTATATTCATTATAATGTGCCATTCACTTTAAATATGCTGTGAGAATTAAAAGTATGTTCATTGGTGAGCTAAATAATTTATGCCTATTTCACTTCTTCTCTGCTTATGCAAACTGCTTCTTAAAGAGCAATATCTGAAATACATCATCCCTCAGTTAGATTAGATATGTGTTTTATAAATCCAAGGCTGTTGATATTACCCATTTATTTACAACTGCTTCTGATATTTAAAAAGTAAGCTGTTGAGGGGCACTTGGGTGGCTCAGTTAGTTAAGCATCCAACTCTTAGTTTTGGCTTAGGTCATGATCTCAGGGTCTGAGATTGAGCCCTGCCTTGGGCTTGGCACTCAGCCAGGAGTCTGCTTGAAATTCTCTCTCCCTTTCCCCCTTCCTGATGCTCTCTCTCTAAATAATAACTAATAATAATAATAATAATAAATATTTTTTAAAAAGCAAGCTATTGATTTTTCCAACCCCCAACCCATCTCTACAAACAGATCACAATTTTATTATAGTCTCAGAACAGTACTTACATAATATACAGCAATAATTCTATACTGTATAAATAGCACATTTAATTTACATGTCTTTAAATATTCTTATTTTAATAGTTGATGGTCTCAGAATATTTTTGGACAGTGTAAGAATCTGATATTGTGTCTATTTCACTTATATTGTATCCAGGAAAGCAACAGTGAATATATTATTTAAAGTGGTTCATTGTGCATTGATATTTTTACATCATTGTGAATAACTTATATAATTTTTGAAATGCTCACAGTTTCTGAGAAATGTAGTACCAGATGAGGAAAATAAGTCTAGCAAAGTTAGAATCTAACTGAATTTGATATGAGAAGTACAAATAGATGTGATGGTCAGCATGGCCATCTATCAGGAAGACCCACTTGAAAGATATCTTGAATGTTTTCCAGAAGCATATCATAAAAATAGAAGGTCTAAGAAGTAGATGACCACTGTAAATTGAGCAGTGACCTAAATATACTGTATAAAATAAATGGAGACTACAGTCCTCTCTTCTTTTGCTATTGTCCAATTGAAGAATTGACTTTATTTCCAAAGTCTAAGAACTATATATTTCAACTTTAGAATGCAGAGATATATGATTCTGTTGACTCAAAGTGAGGTTGTAATAATCTAGAAAAGAGAACTAGCTAAAGTTGCAGGGGAAATTCCAAACAAAAAGAATGCTATTCCTGGAATATATAACAAAACAAAGATTTCCAGTTCTGGACAAGTTTAATAGAAACAACCAAATAAAGCCTATTGGACATGCCACACATGAGGCCATTAATTGCAAAGGAAAATCTAGAGGGCTTTATGTGGCAGCCATGTAAATATGCTGTTTTTAGGTCCTTTCAAGAAATAATTTTCTGTTCAACTTCGAGGAGAGCAGTTAGCTGACAACCTTGAGATATGAACAGTTAAAATCTGGCTCAGTGTTTGAGCTGAGGCCATGTGCCTCCCAGGAAGCCCTTAACCAAAGACTAAGCATGGTGGAACTATAAGGGCCCTGTCATTTCTACCTAATGAGAAATCCTCTAATGGACAATCTTTGCTCTAGGACTATACACTGGGTTGGCCAAGGATACCGGCTCTCAACCAGAGGTAACCATGTCCCCCAAGTGACATTTCGAAATATCTGGGAGACACTTCTCATTATCACAGGTAGGGGGTATGCTTTTGGCATGTAGTGGCAAAGGCCAGGTAAGCTGGTAAACGGCATAAAATTCTTATGATAGCCCTCTGCAACAAACAGTTTTGGGGCCCAAAATTTCAATAGTACTGATGTTGAGAAACTCTAACCTAGACTTGCTCCTATCAAGGATCTCTCTGAAGATCTCCTTGCTCAATCCTACTTTCTTCTCTCTTTCTTTTCACAAGTCACAGCTGCATTGTGGTCCAAGGACGTTCCTACTCCATTTTGCCCTACCTCTTCTTTGTCTTTCCAGGTGTTAAATTTCCCTTGCATTTCTAATTTAGTCTAAGATTCTGATTTCTGGAAGGTCCAAATGACACCTTTTAGTAAACATTCAGTAATCATCAACAATGCACCAGTGACCTTGCTAAGTGCTAGATAGAAGTGAAAACAAAATATGAACTTTTCTTCAAGAAACTCTTGCTTTAGCAGATAGACAATCACATTACATAAAATGTAATAATATTATAAAAAATTCAATGGAAATTCTGCACTATTGGGAGGTGCAGTCATGCATGCAGTGCACGTCAAATGAATTCAGTTAATAATATTTCATTGTTAACTTGTGGTCTGTAAATCATCAATTTAAGGACAGAATTATTCTTAGAACATAGAATTTACAGGATTTTTTTAAATGGGATCAGGTAGCATCTATGAGAAGATGAGGAGTAAAGGCTTAAGAAGACAGTGAGACCCCAACATTGTACTACACATAAATAGACATTGCTTTTACTAAAAGCAAAACTGAGTATTTCTTTTTAAAATAGATTACTGGCACCCCTTAGGCTACAGAATGAAATGCATCCTGTTTTACATGCTTTGTAGGATCCTTCCAAATAAGCTATCATGTGTCTTTTGAGACTAACCTTATATATCTCCCATACATGCCCTCAATTTTCATTTATTCCTTATTGAGCACCTGAGCATCTATCACATGCTAAGGTTCTGAGGTAGGCAGTGTTGATTTAATAGTGAGCAAGATGTTTTACTTTGCCTCCATGTTCAGGTTGCTTATAGCCATTAAGTATCACTTGCCCTTTTCAAGCTTACTATGCTTCTTTGTCCATGCTCCTTCTTGTGATTAAACTTCTTTTAGATTTCCTTAGTCTGATAATTTCTTCTCTATATTTCAAGCCTGGTATTTTTCAAAAATTTTTCCTTTAATTTAATACTTTGCTGTGCTTTCATAGCACTTTGTTTATATCCCAGTTCTCACATATAATAGTTTAGCAAAGATGAATTTGTCTACAGATCTAAACTTGTGAACACCTTAAAAGTATAAGTCATATCTTATCTATACTTGCTTCCAGGCATCCAGCAAAGTGCCTGGCATAGTTAGACACTCAATAAATGATCACATTTGATGATGTATTTATTGTCAAATTGTCAACATCTCAAACATTAACAAAATCCTAATGTCAAACATGCATTTTATTTCTTTATTTGGGGTATTGAAAACTTGGCACATGGTTAGCCCTCATCAGTTCTTGGACATTTCTCTGTGCTATGCTTACTCTTTTTGATTTGCCCAACACAGAAGCTTCATTCTCTATGGACACCTTGTCTGAGTAATCTGTTTTTCCTAACATCCATCAAAGCAGGCCTCTTCACTCAAGGGCAAAGCATGTTGAAATGGAGAATGCTTGTGGGACTGGTTCGCTTTTCTCAGATGGGAGAATAAAGAATTTGTAACCTAGGCAAATTCTCCAGCTTCAGGTATACTGTGTGTAATTTCTTAGACACTTTTACAATATAGGAACATCTAAGATTTAAAATATATTACAAAAATGAGAATACTAGATCAAATTTCTAAATTAACAAGTTTAATTGATGATTGATTGATGATTAAAATAGTGGGGTGAGAAATAGTGAGAAAAATGATAGAATGTATGGTACAAGCTCTTTCATGTTATACATGTTTCCCATAAGATTTCAGGAAGTTTTTAATACTCTCACTAAGGTAACTATAATATGGGAGGCATTTGTAATATTGCAAGAACATGAGATTTAGAGAAAACAGATGTTGAGTTTTAAATCTCAGCTTGTTGTGTGATATTGTTCAAAACTTTTAATCATTCTGACATCTATCTTCCTCAGATATATAAAATATAATAACTACTAATAATAGATTACATACCTTTTATGACATTTAAATGACACAAATGAAAGTTAGCAATATAGTATGCATTTGACAAATGTTTACTGATCCTAGTCTAACTTCTTGTTTTCCAATTTAAGATTTAAGTATAAAAGAACAGTTGGTAATGTTCAGAGGATTGAGGGCAATAGCTCAAAGGCATGTATGATACAACCATAATTTGGGCCAGAAGTGAGAAAACAAAAACACATGGCCTCTATGTCAAATATAATGTTTCAGTTTAATAGAAATTTGTGGCCTGAGATTATTGTTCTTTTAATTTTACCAAAGGATGTTTAACAGTAACATTAGGTCATGAACAGTCTCATGATAACATTTGCATCTTAACTAGCAACATCAAATTGTTTTACTTTGCAATGAAAAATAACATTATGATGAAACTTAATTTCAAACTTATTAGTTTAAAATTTATTATCATTTAAACTAGACCAAGTATGAAGATCAAGTTATCTATGAATAATAAGAACAGATATCATAATCCTCTCTTATTGTAGGTAGTGTTGTGCTAGATAACACATAAGACATTTTCACCTCTAAAATGACATTATAATACTCTACTTAATAAGGTTTTTCATAGGATTAAATAAAATTGTGTATGTGACAATGTTTTGGAAGTAAAGCACATACGAGAGTTTGCCTTTGTTAAATTCAGAAAGTTGAGGTTAAAAGGGAAAAACAAAAGAGTGATTCTTGGCTGTACACCTCATTCTCGCATCCTCTCATTTAGGTTTGCTGCCAAGGGCTTCTGCCTTAGTGCGTGTGGCCTACTCCATGGCCCATTAGACATCCCAGAAAGATTCCTCCAGGGTAACCTGTGTTTACCTGCTCCATGGAGGAGGAGATTTTCCACGCAGTATATATCTGAAAGTAAAATAAATCACTCCCTTGGCATTAGAAAAAATTCAATACATTAATATTTCCTTTACAAACTATGTTTGCAACTATACATATCTAAAGTTAAATTAACTTTGTTCAGAAGCTGTATACTTTGAGAACAAGATTAATTGTTCTTAGAAACAAGGAGTTTAATGAGATAGGCAACTTGTTAACTTTACAATGAGGTTGCAAAGCAAAATAGCTACTGCTGCAGACACTGAGAGTGACACTCACTGTTCTAAAACAGTTATGGTGGTTTAAATGCCAGTAATTTTGTTCTTAGCCATTTTCCGCTTGAATTACTCCAATATGTTTTAAAAACTGCCACACTGAATGATATTAATGGTGCAGCAAATTGACTAGTATTATAGGAATAGATCTATTATTTTTATGGGTATATTTAATTGTACTTGTTTCCTTTAGATTTGTAATTAAAACTGGCAGTAAAAATGATGTCTTCGTATTTAAGTGTGCATTTTTAGACTTAAACATCTCTCATAATTAACACTAATATACAGATATTTCAGAAAGATATAATGCTAACATATTAAAGTGGATTGGAAATCCGATTATTAGTCCTATTATTAATATAAACGCTTGTCAGTAGGAAAAAAACCCACAAATACATAATAAATACTATATGTGGATTACGTGTTGCTTCAGTTTCTTGCCCAAGTTTCTTGATGTTATCGGCTAAATGTCAGAGAGATCAGGACATAAATGGTGGCCTGATCCCACAGGGAAGAGTTTATCAGTTCCACTGTATTTAATACTGTATTGAACACTGTACCTTTTAAATACTATCTCAAGAATTTACTACAGATTCAAAGTGAAAGAGGTAAAAATGCACACATTTTTGCAGACTGGTGTGACAATTCACCAAATAATGATCTCTAACTATTTTCACTCAGTATTAGGCAGCAGCCAATTAGAAGAGTTCTCATAGTCTCTAAGGGCAGTTCCACACTTCACATTTTCAGTGGCAAATTATATTTGACATTTAATTTAAAACCCAAGACACCATAACATGAAATCTTTTAGGCCATTAATGATAAAGCATTAGGGTATCCTCCCATTTTCTTGTTGCCTGAGGCTACCTATGGTATTTCCCGGAAGGCTGTGTCATTACTGCAGCGTTATGTCCACTGAGTAGAGTATTCCTAATGCACATATATAATCTGAATACTAGGCACGGTTCTTAGATGCTTAGTTACAAACCTCATACAGTTGCTTGTCAATAGAAAACCTAGGACATGAGCCCTGTAGGCAATAAGCTATCAACTGAATTTTTTGTTGTTGTGGTGATGGTAGTAGTTATAGTAATTATGTTTTGTATTTAAAGAGAATGTAAAGACATAGAAAAATTTTTTAAAATAATACAAGAATACTTCATTACAAGAATACACTGCTTTGTCTATTATATCTGTTGGCAGCCTGATTTTCCTATAAATTCCTTCTTCAGTGAATCTAGTTATTTATGGTGGTGATATAGTTGAAATATGGAATTTGAAACTAGATAGATGTGGGTTCAATACCTATTATACTATCTACTAATTGTGACTCCTTCAGAATTTTATGTAACCTCTTTAAGACCATTTATTTTTCTTGTGTGAATAAAGATACACACAATTCTTTGAATGTTTTTGAAAATCTTGTATTAATAAGACCATTTCAAGTTAGATTTATGAATCTAAGATCATACCTTCCTAAGCAGCACAGGATAGTATTTAAGAGCTCATGCTGTGGTTTTGAATTTCAGCTCTGCTCTTTTTGAGTAACTAAACCTTGGATAATTTATTTAAAATCTCTTAAGTCTGAGCTGTGGTAGCCTCTAAACTTATGTGACTATTAAGCACTTGAAATGTGGTTAGTGCATATTGAGATACTTAAGTGTAAAATACACACTGGATTTCAAAGACAGTAAAAAAAAGGAATGTAAAATATTGCGGTAATTTGTTTTTATATTTATTATGTGTTGAAATGATTATATTTTAGATTATGTATATTGGATTTTACTATATATTTCATTTGTTTTTTTCATTTTTTCAAAAAAATGTGACCACTATAAAATTTAAAATTCCATACATTGCTTGATTTTGTGGCCCAGTTTGCATTTCCATTGGATAATATTTCTCTATTTTTATTCTCTTATTTTTGTTTTTCTCTTCTACAAAACAGATTTCATAATAGTATCTTCAAAGAGTTTCTATGGGTATTAATGATATCATGTATAAAAACCATTTTTCCAATGCTTAGAACATAGTAGGTATTAGTGTCACAACCTATAGTTCGTTTTTTTCCTTCATGTGGGGTGAAGAGCAAGTTTCCCTGAATTGAGGTCCTGTTTGTTGCTGTTGCATTTTTCTGGTTTATAGGCTTATAATAGGAAGCACAAGATTTTCTGCAGATTTACCATGTTACATGCCACTCTGTAAATTTAATATTTTATTGAGTTTATTTATTAATCAGTCTGTCTTTCTTTATTTTTAAGATTCTTAAGAGCAGAGAATGTGACTTATACATCTTAACATCTCCAGGACAGGGCTTTATGTTTTTGTCTGTTATGGGACAACAAATATTTACATATTTATTGTTATAGATTTTATAATTCCTGAATATTTACTAACCATAACTGGTTGGGTTGACAATTTCAGTGAAAAGAGTTGCTTTGATTTGAAGGCTGATAGTCTATTTTATTCATTCAAATAATGCCCCCCAAATATAGAGAATAAATTGACAGATGTCATCATTACCTGAATAAATGACACTTTTAAATACTTAGTTTCTGAGACTGAAAGAAAGACATTACAGAGAGTCACCCTAGCTAAATTCTTACCAATAAAAAGATTCATTTAGATTGTCTCAGTCTCTCTGTCACACACACACACACACAAACACGCACACACACACTTACATACACTTTCCCCTGTTCCCCACATACTATCTGATCTATAACTTAGCTTAGAATGTGGCTAATGATACAATTTTTGAAAGGTTAAGTAACTGGTAAACTACCAACACACAAATACAGTACAACTTCCCTAATTAGAATTCATTTAATTGATTATTTTATCTTTTACACCCTAAATTTAAAAAAAAAAGAAAAAGAAGGAATCAAATAAGAAGCGCAATTTTAGTGAATTAGAACAATCTTAAAATGCATGCTATACTCAGTGGGTTTAATTTAGTCTACCATAACTGGAAGGGGTTTTATTCCAAAGAAAACTGAATATAATATAGAGAGGTTGGTGTTGGAGGGATGGAGAGGGGAGACCGTATTTTTACAAAGACTTTGCAACATTTCTCACCACTTATAAAATATCTCTAATTTATTGGCTATTCCATTTCTATGATAACATCCTAGTTCAACCAAACCTTATTTCTCACTAAATCAGTGATTCTTAACCAAGCTGTACATTAGAATCATCTGGGGATCTTTTAAGACATTCCCATACCCAGGCCCTATGCTAGATTATTTGAATCAGAAACTCATATTGGAGCTCCCCAGGTGATTCTGATTGGATCCAGAGTAGATTTTGAGAATATTTTGAGGATCTCATCTTTTTTCTTCTATAGAACAGAAGGAGAAGGGGATGAAATTAACAAGTGGCTCAGTACTAGTAGCAGCTCAAATTCAACAAAGCTGCCTGAACTTGAAATTTTCTACCCTATCTCTTTCTCTCTTACCCTCCACATCCAACACACTTACGCATTCTACAGAGTTCTCATGTTAGTCTATCATTCCATTGCTACAATAATAGCCTACTCCTAGCTATCATCTTCTCTTGCCTGAACCACTGAAGGTTCCTAATATCTGGTTTTCCATATTGTTACTTGTGTCCCTCCAGTTTGTTATCTATACTACAGTTAGAGTGATATCTTTAAAATATATTCAAATATATTCATATCACCAAACTCATAAAATGCCTTCTGCATTGATGTAGACCATATTCGTCATCACGGTCTATGATGTTCTGCATAGTGTAGTCTCTAACTACTTCCCAAGACTCAACATATATCACTGCTTCTTTTTTTTCACTCCACTCCAGTACCCTAACCGTGTCTAAACACAACTGGCTCTATTTCAAATACTACCCTCTGTGTGCTTTGCTTAAATCTGGAATGCTCTTATTTCTATTCATCATTATAATACAGTTGACTTATCACTACTCAGGAAGTCCTCCCAGACTACCCCAATATGGGAACTTTATATATATAACTTTATTATATGCTTACTGACCTGTACACTTCCCCTGTATAATGGGATCCAAATATCCTATTATATATTATATAGTAATGTGATTTCTAGAGTGATATTCCAATTATGTAACAACTTGGATAGTAATATAAAATAATATGTAATTAATACCTAAATTAAAAATTTACATTTATTCTCCATTCTCTAAATAAACTAATACACATATATCCGTGTATGTGTGTATTTGTAAACTACCATTTACTAAGTGGTCATTTGTAGCACAAATTTTTCATCAAATTACTCTGACCATGCCCAAATTATTTGCTGATTTTTAGAAAACATATTTGTGATCTTTTGTTTAAACCTTTGCAATGAGCTAAGTAAAATTCCTTTTTAAGTCATATTTTGACGTAGGAATCATATGAAGCCTTTTGAATGACAGTTTTACTAAAATGATAGTCATTAGGCAACGATATCAATAAGCAGAGAATTTTTCTTCATATCAAAAATTGTTGGTACTAAGTCAACTACTGCCAAATTAATAGAAATTACATTTAATTTGTTTTTAACCCCTATAATCCTATATAACATGTTTTAATACATTCAATATTTATATTATTGACTAAGTTACAAAATCATTATTTGGAACACCTTTTTTAATTAAGTTCAAGCCAGATATTGAGGTAGAGCAGTGTGGCAGTTAAGTTTCATTTATGTTTGCAAATTTATTTTGTTATTGGCCAAAAAAATAGGCCTTCGATGGGTTTTAAAAAAGGTATTGCATTAAAGGTAGAAATTAATAGTGATAGTTATAAGGACAACTTCTCAATATTCCCCTAAATGTCTAATGTCCCCTAAATCAAACCCTATGGAGCCCGCTCAATATGCATAGAGCCCAAAGCGCTTTCTAGATCCTCAGCTGCTCCCATTAACATCAAACCCTTGCTCTCTTCGTGTCTCTCCAGTCCTCTCAAAGCTATGGTTTCCCTTCAAGGAAGGAAGCTGGTGACAGTGCTGGATGGCAATGGCTGCATATAGACCTTTGGGGTTACATGAGCTTTGACTTTGGGACATTGGGTTTCCAGTGCCCTCACCAGTACTTGGAGTTATCTTTCTTGCTCTGCCCACCAAACTGGCCTAGGTATAAGTTTATGAGTGCAAGAGTGCTAGGTTTTAAGCTAACAGGCACCAGCCTGCTCCTATGGTGACTCACCTCCCACTCAGGTCCTGCACACACACTCACCATTTTTTGAAGCAAGGTGGAGACCAGAAAAATGGAATGTCTGTCTTCCTTCCAAGGAGGAAGAATTTGGGGATGCTGGGTCGTATTTACACTGAACAATCAAAACAGAAGTGGGTAGAAATAGAGCTGGTTACCAAAGACCTGATTCTGTGCCTGGTGTTAGTACTTTAGATGCTGCATAACAGAAGGACAGAGAAGGAGGAGGCAGTACCCCTCGGGACAGCAGCTATTTATCCATTTTAACAATTGATACATAGTATCAACTAGTTTATCCTTGTCAGTGTATATCGCAGTTAAATATTGGACTTCTGTAATTATTCTTTGATTTCAACCTCCTACCAGAGTATAGGTCCCATGAGATTCAAGGCCATGGCTAGTTTGCCTCCTCTTTTTTGCACATTGCCTAGTTAAAAACTGCATCGTAGCAAGCCTTTAATAACTCTTTATTATGTGAATCAGTAAAAGAAAATCATAGTCATTCCCATAAAATCTGGACTACTTTTTTGGTTTCATGCTAAAATGACAAAATTATTTTACCTTGTGAAACTGGACTGTTACTAACCAGGAGCTTTTCATTGCTGACTGATTTCAAAAGGAGGTTTAGGAATGATGAAAAATAGGCTGTTAGTTTTTATTTATATTTTTCTAAGGCAGGGAAGTATAACTCTGTAGGAACATGTCAAGAAGTTAAGGGACCTTGAGTTTATACAATTTCAGGGCCTTTGGAAGAAGAATATGCAATCATGAATACCCAATTAGGTACAAAGTAAATGTTTATATGGTTAAAGAAAAATGCCACACACATTACAAACATATAAAAACTGACAAATACCAAGAACACAAAATCCATAAAAGCTTTTATTAAATGTCTGATACTCCTCTAACAATGTGTGTGTGTATGCGTATGTACTCTTAACCTCCTTTATCTATTTCATCCATCAGCCCACCAACCTTCCCTTAGACAACCACAAGTTTGTTCTCTGTATTTGAGAGTCTGTTTTTTGGTTTGTCTCTTTTTTTTTTCTTTGTTCGTTTGTTTTGTTTCTTAAATTCCACAAATGAGTGAAATTATATGGCATTTATCTTTCTCTGACTGACTTATTTCACTTAGGATTATACTCTCTTGCTCCATCCGTGTGTGGCAAGTGACAAGATTCTGTTCTTTTTTATGGTTGAGTAATATTACATTGCATATGTATACCACTTCTTCTTTATCCATTCTTCTATTGATAGACACTGCTACTTCCATAGTTTGCCTATTGTAAATAATGCTGCTATTAGTGATAGGGACTCATATATACCTTTAATTAGTGTTTTTATATTCTATGGGTAAATAATAGTGGAATTACTGGAAAATATCATATTTCTCTTTTTAGTTTTTTGAGGAATTTCCATGCTGTTTTCTACCGTGGCTGCACCAATTTGCATTCCCACCAACAGTGCATGAGGGTTCCCACTTCATGTCCTCACCAACACTTGTTATTTCTCTTGTTTTTGATTTTTGCCATTCTGAATGATCTATAGTGACATCTCATTATTGTTTTAATTTGCATTTCCCTGATGGTTAGTGATGTTGAGAATTTTTTCATGTGTCTTTTGGTCATCTATAGATCTTCTTTAGAAAAATGTTTATTCAGGTCCTCTGGACGTTTTTAATTAGATTACTGGTGTGTGTGTGTGTGTGTGTGTGTGTGTGTGTGTGTGTGGGCTTTGGGTGTTTTTGTGTGTGTGTGTGTGTGTGTGTGTGTGTGTGATGGGTTGTATAAGTTCTTTATATTTTTTGGATATTAACCCCTTATCAGACATATCATTTGCAAATATATCTTCCCATTCAGTAGGCTGCCTTTTTGTTTTGTTCATGGTTTCCTTCCCTGTGCAGAAGGTTTTTATTTTGCTGTAGTCTCAATAGTTTAACTTTGCTTTGTTTCCCTTGCCAGAGGAGACATATCTAGAAAAGATGTTTCTATAGTCAGTGTCAAAGAAATTACTGCCTATCTTCTTTTCAGGAATCTTATGGTTTCAGAGCTTAAATTTAGGTCTTTAATCCATTTTTAGTTTATTCTTCTAATAATTTTTAATATGTTTAAATATTTTGGCTTCATCTTCATAGGAAACACCAATTATGTAAATATTAAATGTTATGTGTTTAAGATTTTCTAATCCTACTTTACTTTTTTCTTTTCATTTTTATTTTCCTTTCTATCTCTATACTCCATGATAGTTGATATTTTCCCCATTGTCCATTCTACCTTGTTCTTTTTTATTATTTAAAATTTTTCTCCTGTACTGAACTCTGTAAATTCATTTTAATAAACTGTTGCCTCACCATCTTTTTCAAGTACAAGCATTTCAAATTTTTTAGTATTCCTTCACTGAAACAATTGTTTTGTTACATTTTCTAGGTCGTGTTAAAGTGTTTGGCCTAAATTTTCTGTTTCATGGCATTGTTATTCCAGCAAAGCTTTCCTTTAGTATTTTTATATTGATTCTTTTTCAGCTTCTATATTACTCATTAGGGAATGAGTTGGATTTCCTGGCCCTGTTATTTGTAGGAGTTTCCTCCAAGGAGTGAATGTTTTGTTTCCTCTTCTGAAGCCTGCATCCCCATGCTGTGGGTCATTCTGTGGGTCTTTTTGCACCTTCGTTCAAAGAAGCTTCTGTGTGATCTCTACCTACTCCCTCTAGATCCTGAAGATCTTGTTAGATGCAAATTGCGAGATTTTTCAGTTCTGGGTTTGCATTATACATTCATGAAAATGCATTTTTAGTTCCATTTCCTGGGCAGTTGTATGGTCATTCTCTTCACTTCCCCTTGCAAGGCTTCTGTGGCACCTCACTCCATGAAGACAGCATTTGTGAGAGTCATATTTGCTTTGGCGGGCCAGTCTATGAATGAGACATACCTTTAAATTTCAGTGAAAATGGAGAGGTCTTTGTTTGTTTGTTTGTTTGTTTACCTATTTACTTTGTTGTTTTTGTGTGATATGTAGAAAAAAGAGGAAAATTACTATGTGTCTCTGCCATATTCAGACTGAAAGTTTTGGGATTAAGTTTTCCTCTATATGGTTTTGTATTGTTAAATTTGTTGCAAATTTATTTGCAACACTTATGGTCAAAACTTATTTTGTAATTAGAAAAAACTATATTTTAAAAGCATAATGTCACTTATTGTCTAACAAGTCATTTATTTTAAGACAGAAGTTGCACAAAGTATTGGAAGGATATTTAGACTAAGGATAGTATTCATATCCCTTGTGCATATACTCTGGAGTTTCTTAGAAAGGAAGAAAAGGTCATTCAGAAGCCACTCAGGAAACCCTAAGGGTTAGGGGCATTGGTTCTGCTGAATAAATGTTAGATAGATTGTAATCCTTGAGGGAAATCTCAGGGCAAAGCAGTCATAAGCTAAAGTACAATCAATAGACAAAGCAGTGAACAGAAGAGGCATTTAGCTCAAAAGCAAACAATCAGCTATTTCAGACATGCCAGGTTTCCCAGGGGAGACAGGTGGCTTTGCTCTTAGTTAAAAGGGCAATGGATCTCAGGAGACATATGAGATGTTAACAGGCTTACAAGGAGCACATAGGTAATTGGGTACTTTGTGTTTTTTGTGCACATGCTTAATTACAGATGCACAGTCTGTGTGTTTAATCAGGCCCAATTGTGGAAATGGTGTAAAGGTTTCTCTCTGTGACTAAAACATCAGAGCAGTCTCATGGTCTTAAAAATAGAAACTGCAGCGCAGTGTGTTTCTCTATATGTTGGCTAAATTTTACAGACTGTGCATTCATGTAGCATCGACTTCATTTTGGAATGGGGATAATGCAACCATGATGAATAAGTTAGTGTCTGTTGTAAAGAAACAAGAGTAAACACAGATTTATACTTTACCATGTATGGTGTCATGCCTTGTATGTAGTAGGTGCTACATAAATGTTCATTAATTTGTCTTAATAAAGTATCATCATATCTCAAAGATCAATGATCATGAATTAGGACAATTTGCTGAAGTTTCTCACTTGTTGATCAGCTCTAATCTAGGGAGATAGACCCCCATACTATCTATGCACCACTGTCACTGAAGCCACAAGCAATCCAGAAACCTCTGCGTTCCTTTTGAGCTATTCTTGCCTAAACCATTTCATCTCTTTGTAAAGCCAGTTCCGGACCTCTCTGCTTTCAGATTTCAGTAAAAAGCATGATTTCTGAAATGAAGTCATCTAATGAATTGAATGAGGTATTTTGGGCAGTTCTAAGTATCAAAGGAGACCACACAGCACCTGGAAGGTTTTGGTCCCACTGTCTGATATATAAGCTAGTGGGAAGAGCTCTATTTTGAAACATTTGAGAGGAAACCACAGTATCTATTTATTTTCTTCTTTTACCACATTTCTTTCATTCTATATATTTTTGCTTTTTATTATTAAATCAAATTATTGGAATAGCAGAATCAGAGACCATACTATTAGCAGACCAACAAGCTCCAATGTAGCCTTACATTTAGTTACTTAAAGAGAATCTGAGGGTAGCTTTCTTTTACTTGCAAATCTAATGAGCTGAACTAAGTTTTTACCTGAAGGGGAAAAATGTTATTTATTTTTTTAAAATTTACGAATAAAAGTATAATGGCTTTGGGGCACCTGGGTAACTCAGTCAGTTAAGCCTCTGACTCTTGATTCCCCCACAAGTCATGATCTCAGGGTCCTAACAATAAGCCCCATATACGGCTCCATGCCATGTGTGGAGCTTGCTGAGGACTCTTTCTCTCCCTCTGCCCCTCCCCTCCTGCTCCCACAGTCAGGCATGCAGGAAATGCAGGTTCTACCCACCCACACACAAATATATATATGCATATATATAATTAAATTTATATAAAATATAATATATATAAATAAAATGGCTTTTAAAGGTAGTCTTGTTTTAATATAAAGTAGATTTGTTCTTTTGTTTTTCTAATGCCAGTGTTTCTTTGTGTCTTTCAGAGCAACCAGATTAGTAATCACCCCCTTCATATTCTAGTTAGGGGATGTCTTGGGGGAAAAATATCAGGTCAGTCATTGTATTTCTGATCAGAAATTCATACCCAAGTCTCTGTTGACTTCGCTTATCCTTTCCTGGCTACTTAAATCACATTTTTCCTTTTGCTTTCTTAATGTGGACCTACTACTACTCTAGTATAACAGGTCTTGGCATTCCTTCGAACAATTGTACCTTGTAGCTCTTATCTTAATTCTCCTTGTGCCAATTCAAGAATACTCTCTGTCACCTCCTTCTTGTCACCTCACACAAGTCTATTCATCCTTTAAATGGTCTCAGATCATCCTAATTCAAAGTAAATTCTGCTTCTTCAAAATTCCTATCCTCCTTATCCTTATCCCGACCATGTGTTCAGCACATCAATTGCAGCCTTGTATATTTAGTTATCTTTTTATATGTGCATTAAAAACTCCTTCGGAATAGTGACTATAATACTTAGAAGGTATTTAAAAAATAATCAAAACTTCTAAAGGTATAGCTGCCTTTGGAGGTCTTCCTAAACAAAATGTGATTTTTTTTAAATTGTAAGTTGACTTACAAAGTCACATTTGGCTTTCGTTTTTTAATTCATCAGCTTCTGTTGTCACTTTTGTTTGTCTTGTTATAATTTTTATAACTTCTTGCTAATAAACAGACTAGGTCTTCCTGATGCAAAAAAGAGTATAACATGGGAAAAATTACTTTATTTTATATAATACTTTATTATATATAATTTTGATGAGAACTGAAGCATATCAACTAATATTTCTTTCATGTTTGCCCTATACTCTGAATGATTCAAATAAGAGTATTTCTTGGTCTGATTAGTACATTCTGAAAGCCATCTGATCATAGAAATGTAATGACTAAAATTAATATAAGAAGATGGAAGTGTTTTAATATTCTTACAGGTTATTTACTTTTTTATGGGAAGTAAATACAGGTGTAAATATACTTAATTGATGGAGGCATTATCTCCTGATTTATCTGCACAAATACTATGAAGGCTTTGATGGTCTCTCACTAATCAGTACTTTTTGATATTTAGTTTTAATTTGACAAACTCAGTGAAAACAATATGAAAAATATATCTACACAAACTATCTATCAACCTAAATAAGAAATAAGGATTCCATTTTAACTTTCATTTAAAATGATCATCTGTAGTGTCATTTGCAAATATCATATGGTTTCACTCATTTATGGAACATAAGAAGTAGGAAGGTTGGTAGGAGAAGAAAGGGAAGAAGAAAGGGGGGGTAAACAGAAGGGGGAATGAACCATGAGAGACTATGGACTCTGGGAAACAAACTGAGGGCTTCGGGGTGGGGGGGATGGGAGAATGGGATAGGCCGGTGATGGGTATTAAGGAGGGCACATATTGCATGGTGCACTGGGTGTTATACGCAAGTAATGAATCTTGGAACTTTACATCAAAAACTGGGGATGTACTGTATGGTGACTAACATAATATAATAAAAAATTATTATTAAAAAATAAAATAAAATGATCCTCTTATGGAAATGTAAAACAAACTTGCATAATCAGAAGCCTTAACAACCTAGTCAGGGAACCTTCCCAAATAGACACCTGACAAACCAGGTTAAAGCACAGTCACAAGTGATCCAAACGAGAGGATATGATTCACCATTTTCTACTTGTTGCTATGGCATGTAGGATCCTAAATTGTCTGTTATCAAAGGAGATTTTGGAGAATAATTTTTATTCAATATTTTCAATGTTGAAATTATAGAGCAGGGACACCAACTGCCTTATTTTCTTTATTTTTTTCCTGTTTCTTGTCATCTCTTTCATTCCTAAAAAGAACAAGCCCTTATCTTTGGCTCAGTATGGCTCTGGGGGCAAGGACTACAGCAAAAGCCTGGGCCATTCAGAGAATATTGACTTTGTAAATTAATAATGGCCTGTCCTCATCTAACTTCCAAATTAAACTCTGGCAAACAAAAGCATAACTCAACAACAACAACAAATTAACATTTGTTGAGTCTATCTTACCCCACATCTGTTCTGTTTTTCTAAACTATGCTTCCTAAATATATGCTAAGAAGTGTGTTAGGTGGTATGGGATGCAAAAATAAAGCATCCTGTTTTCAAAGGCTCAAAATGTAGACAGAAATTAACCAGTATGTTCAAGTACAGTGTAATAAGAGCAATAATGTGAATGAGCCCAAAGTGCTTATGTAATAATGTGGAAAGAAGGGGTGTCAATGGCTGACTATTGTGGCTTTGAAAGACAAGAAAGACTTTACCAGACAAAAGATAGAAAGTAATTTCAGGTATTAAAAAGAAAAAGAACAAAAATTTGAAAGTATAAAAGAATGTAGGCAATTGCATATGGCTTGCTATTGCTGAGACATGTGAATAAAAAAAAAGAAATTTTGATTTTAATCTAGATCATAAATAAGTATCTTTGACTTCATTAGAATTTATTGTGTTGGCAGGGAGAGGTCATTGAATTATCTTAAGTGGGATTGTGACTTAATCAAATTAATATAGAAGGGTGATTCTTATAGCATATAAATGATGAGGTAGAAGTGGCAGAGGTTACCAACAGGACAGGAGGTAAGAGACTATTACAATAGTACTCAAGTATTTTTAAAAATATCGATAAAGTAGGGGCACCTGGGTGGCACAGCAGTTAAGCGTCTGCCTTCGGCTCAGGGCGTGATCACGGCGTTATGGGATCGAGCCCCACATCAGGCTCCTCCGCTGGGAGCCTGCTTCTTCCTCTCCCACTCCCCCTACTTGTGTTCCCTCTCTCACTGGCTGTCTCTATCTCTGTCAAATAAATAACTAAAATCTTAAAAAAAAAAAAAAAAAGAAAGGTTATATGAGATAGGCTGAGCAGCCTAACCAGTGACTAAAGTCCTACAACAATAGACTTGTTCCATTTAAAATAAGGCAATGACCAGGTACATAGATGTTTTCTATACATGTCTACTGCCCAGTGAACAATTTATCTTATTTGTTTGTTGTAGCAGTCAAAATGCTTTCTCTCTGCTGTGCTTTTATTTTCTCTTTCTGCTGCCTCTAATTCTTAAGATAAAACAAGAAACAAATTTCTCCACTATGTGTCAGTTTCCCCAAGGTGATTTCTCTTGATGTGTCTTGGGCCTCTAGAGCCTCATGTTTGACGGTCTCATCAAAGACTATTTTCTATTCTTTCTCTTCAAATCCTCATATCCTGAGTGTCAAGACGGTACTCACAGAAGAAAATTTACTACAAAGGTAAAGAGATAGCAAATGTTCCTACATGTTGCTTATTCTTCTTCCTAGTGACAAAGTCATACCAAGTTAATTTATAGGGAAATGCACGTAAATGAATTTTCTAAAGCAGCTGTTAGGTACCAGGAAAGGAAAGCAAAATGCAAGGAGAAAATTGAAAATCTAATATGTTTTGGAGTTCTTCTTGAGCAAGTTAGGAAAGACCATAACCACCCATAGCTATCTATAGCACCAAAATTCTGGATTCAGTGCTTAATGAACAAGAAGGAAGACTATGGTGATGGTGGGAAATAGTAAGATATCTTAAAGTAAACTTTATTCACGAAAAGTACTCTTCTTTGCTAGCTTGAATATTTCTTCTCTAAAGGAAAAATGAATTGCTTTTTATCCATTACTTGAATTTTTTTACATATTGAATAGAATATTACAATTATTTTCTTTGTAAATTATAAATAAAATTAAAATAAATCCCCTGAAATACATGCATTTTTTAGGACTTACAAAGTATTTTCACATAAATTATTTGTATCAAGCTTAAAATGAAGCTTGCAAATTAGATATGAGAGTTTTACATGTAGAAACTTAATCTCAGAAAAGCTAGATACACACATCTAGCAAGTAAGTGGAAAGTGCAACGTCAGGAAATCAAATGGGCCTTGAAGGAATGATGTTATCTACCCTCGACCATATCTTTTCCCCAGCTCCATTCATACCACCAGTTCTAAATATAAATGATATACTTGTAAGATGGAAGAGGAGGAAGAAGAGAAGTAGTAGAGGATTGTGCATAAAGCATGTAAGATTAAGCATCGTTGGCAGGAGTTGGAAGGGGTGAAAAGGGAATAAACATAAGAAATGATAGTTTATTAAAAGAAGTTATTTAGAGGAGACCCAAAAAATTTGTGTCACTAATTGCTTCTGCTGTGTTTAGATATTTTCTAAGTTACTTAAAAGTTTAAAGGACTCTCATTTTACATTTATGGTATTTTAATATCTTTATATAAATCCACAGAAAAGAATCTAATGTAAATGCTTTTGATATTTAATTCACCAAATACTTTTCTGGTTGTACTGAATTCTCATATGCTGTAAGAACCAGGACAAGCATAAAATACATGCTACATGGAAACATTTAAATATTCTGGTTCAGTGAACTGGCACAAAAGGTTGCTGCAGAAATGGCAGATAAGTAATCTAAAGCAGCTAAGAGAGCATGAATGTGGGAAGAAAAATAGAGTAAATTATTTATTGACTATCTACTTAGGGTATGGAATTCTCCAGATTCTTGGGAGGTGAAACATATCAAATGCATAATATCTAACAGAGAAACTTGCCATCTAGTTAGGGTGAGAATTAGAGCATATCAACTCTATTGACAATATGAAGTGCTATTTTTTTCCTGTAATCTATAAAAGTGTGTCCCATACCAGTTTGAATAACCACTGAATAAGAAATGTATATTTTTATTCATTTAAATAAGCAGAAGTTTATATATTTATGAATGGAATCCAGAATGTAGCATTATCAATCAATAAATGTTTTAAATATATATAAAATTGGTTGTATTACTTTGAACATATATTATAAACAAGAATATTAATAGAAAGTAATGACTCATTCAAATCATCTTAAAATAACTTATCCTTTTGCTTTTATTTAAAAATTCAAAAATAAAGAAATTATTTAAAGATACGTGAATCATAAAAAAGTAACATCCTGCAATTCAGAGATCTCTAATATTTCAGTGAATAGTCATTCATTTATACATATATTCAACACATACTTATTGTTGTCATGCAGTAGACACCTTAGGAAAAGAAACACAGGTGCCCCTTCCTTCACAGACCTTAAAGTACAGTGTGATATAGAGATGGTAATCCAATAATCATATTTAAAACAAACAAAAGTGGGCCTGTGATGGAATCTTGGGAAAACAGGTTGAGCTAAAAATAAGGGTCATGTAAGAATAAGTCATAGTATCAGAATTTGACCTAGCAAGGAGATCAAGAAAGTCTTCTCTAAGGAAGTTAGCTTGAAGTGAGAACATAGGAATGAATAGAAATTAAGTAAAATAGTAATGAATGAGAATTTTATTTATTTTTATTTTTAATTTTTTAATGAGATTTTTAGATGCAGAGAATGACACCTAAAATAATAAGAGGTGTCTAAGTACACAGGACAAGCAACAAGACTCATTTGTTTAGGCAAAGCTGGTCAGTGTTAGATGAAGTTGGAGATAGAGTACTGGTGAACCAAATTATGGGATACTAGCTTTATTCTAGGAGCTATGGAAACCCTCTGAAATATTTCAGATGGGATTGGAATATGCTTAAATTTGTGTTTTCAAAAAGTTCACTCTAGATGAAGTATGAAAAACAAATTGAAAAGATGGAGATTGACAGAGTAGATGCATTTAAATGAAATAATTATGTTAGAAGGCTAGTTCACTAGTGTAGATGAAAGATAATGGCAACCTGAAGCTGAGTATTGCAGTGGAAGTGGGCAAAGCAGAAAGGTTTAGAGATAATATAAGCATAATTAGTAGAATTGAGTGAAAAATTAAATATGTGGTGGAGGGAGAGAGAAGATACCAAGGTTGAGTTCAAATTTACTGAATTATAAACAAAATGCAAAGCAATGTCATTCACTTAAAAAAAAAAAAAAACCAAAAACCAAAACAAAAGCAACAACAACAACAACAAAAACGAAGGGTGGGTGGGGGGAAAGGTTAAATAGAGACCAGGATTAAGGACTGCACTTGTGATGAGCACTGAGTGTTGTATGAAGTGTTGAATGATGGCTTGTCTCTAGTGGTTTTGGCTCTTAAAGTCTCAGAACTTTTAATGGTATTATACACCTGGATTTACTGTTTTTCATCTGATAAACATTTTATATATGCATCTGCTTTTTTTTTTTCCTGGTAACCGCTATCCAGTCAGCTAGAATCTACTGAATGCTTTAGTGGACACCCTGGTTCTCAATAGTCCCCCTTTCCTGTGAATGGCATCTATTGGTCATATTTAACTAGAAGAACCTAAATGATTCTTATTGATTCAGTTGTATATACCTGACTCAACTTAAGCAAATCTGATTTAGTTTACTGAAAATGTGAAACCTATAACACACACACACACACACACACACACACACACACACACTCATACAGATATGAAGCAATTAATTGAGTCATATTAATTACAAACTTCTGAAAGAAAGTCCATGATTAATAACTATTAGGATAACCTGAATTGATTCCTAATTCATTTCCTTCTAGATTGTTGGTGACTATTCAACTCTTCCCTTCACCTAATGTACTACTCTCCATATCCTCAAACAGTATTCATTTACAACCAAAACAATATTTTCTGTTATGTCACAACAACTGAGCTGGTTATCAGAGCTAAATACAAAATATAACATGATTTCTTTGTCCTCAAGAAGTCACAGTTTAATAGTCAGGAAAAATCATGTAAGTTAATACTTATACAAAAGTTAGGTGGCCTTAACAGAAATATGTGTGTGGTAGGAGTCGTCAATTTACTTGTAAGAGGTCAGAGAATGGGGATATCAGGTGAAAGTATGCTTTCTGTAGGAGGCAATATTATCACTAGTTTACAGAAGATGATTAGGTAGAAATTAGGAGGTAGAAAGCTCAAGTCAGAGGGAGACAGGTGAGAAAATACGCAGATGTAAAGCAGCAGAAAATAGATTTGGAACAGCAATTACCTTGGGATGGCTGAGAAATCTAGGAGAAAAATAGAATGAGAGCCTGTGAAAATAAACCTTGAAGGATGAGCAGGGACCAGAATGCAGAAAATCTCATAGAGCTTGCCAAGAGCTTCAGACTACATCCTAAGGAAAATGGAGACACACCGAAGGGCATTAAGCAAAGGATTCCTGTGATTAGTTTCACACTGCAGGAATAGAGAGGCAGTGGAGGAAGATCTACAGCATTTTCTGGGGACTATTGCAGGGATGCAGGCAAGAGGTGATGAAGGTCAAAGGCAATAATAGAGGAAATACAGAAAAAGGGGTTTGATATAAAAAATGCTAAGAAGGAAAATTTAATAGAGCTTGGTGACTGATTACATTTGTGGGTAAAGAAAGAGAAGAGTGTGGGATGCCTCTCATATTTCTGACTTTATACTTAACCTCCCTATATTTAATTATTTTATCTTAAAAATGGAGATTGAAAACTGTTTATAAGGTTTGTAAGGAATAAAATTAAATAGCGTTTGCAGAGAATCTATCCCCATTTAGGCACATAGAAGAAATTCATATTTAGTTTCCTTCCCTCTTTTCCTCTACTTATCAGATAATTTAAAATTATCAGAGAAAAACTCTTAATGTCGATTACAATTAATGACGATTCATTTTTCATTGTATAAACTACTAATTATATTGCTTGTTGGATTAAATCAAATCCCTTACAAAATGCCATCTAGCATAAGTATCTCACAAACTAATTTTTCTGTGCATTGCAAATGAAATGGGGAAAAATGCAGGTTCTTACATCTTTTAATATCAAAAATTTTGCACATGAGATTAAATTTCATTAAAAAATAAACTACCAGAATTTTTTCAAATCCAGGATTGAGTTAAAACTGAAATTTTTACATTAATTCTGTTTTTTTAAAGGGATGTTTTCAAAATTCTCCTATCAGCTCTATAACAGCAAAAAAAGAAATTATCATTTCTGAGTCACTCTGTCATTGGTGTCATTGTCCTTATGTTATTGATTTGGATGAGAGGTGTGTGGGGGTGTGCATGTGTATGTGTTTGTGTGTGAGTGTGTGTGATTCTTATTCTTTATTTTATTAACTGTTCAACTTTTCATATTTAATAATTTAATTTTATTAAATTATATAAATTTAATATATACATAAAATAGATTTTAACTTATAATATATTTTAAATATATTATTTACTATAGATATTAGAGTATCTGTACGAAGTTGACTTTTTCTTTGCATAAAATTTGAGCCAAATATTAATGTTATTGCCCAACGTTATAAGGAAAACTTTCACCAATATAAAATAGGTTCTGTTAATTTGAGAAAATTCTATAGCTTAGAACAGTGATAATAGAAAGACCACGCAGGGGCTCCTGGGTGGCTCAGTCCTTAAGCGTCTGCCTTCGGCTCAGGGCGTGATCCCAGCGTTCTGAGATCTAGCCCCACATCAGGCTCCTCTGCTGGGAGCCTGCTTCTTCCTCTCCCACTCCCCCTGCTTGTGTTCCCTCTCTCGCTGGCTGTCTCTCTGTGTCAAATAAATAAATAAAATCTTTAAAAAAATAGACCATGCAAATGATAAAAATAATTTTTCATTGCTGTGTCTTGCTGTTTACATATCTCATTTTAACTTATGAATAAAAGACAATTCGGAATTATAATTTGTACATTGCTAAATCAACCATTTCTTCATCAATTAGTATTTTCTTTCTATTCTGTCACTTATGGTATTTCATATTGCATAGTAACTGCTCAGTTCATACCATAATCAGTAATGTGTGAATCACTTTCTCTTATAGGAAAGTTGCCAGAAAAACCTAGCCGACCAGAAAATGTTCAATTTAGCAAAGTATATTGATATGAACTTCTTACTGTTTAAAAAAATTATAAAGATATACATTTGTATTCACCTAAGTGTATGACTCTCTACAATGTAATTAAAAATAAATATCTTTTAAAGCATAACTAGCAATTATCCATTTTGCATAATATAATAGTAATTAATATAAAAATATTAACTATATGATGAGCAAATTTTAAGGTTCCATATTTTGTTTATAAGCCTTTTAATACATCATCATTACATATAGAAAATGCATGTCATTTATGGCTTAATGCTGATCTCCAATATGCAAATCAGAATTCTAATAGACTGATTACTGAAGGAGAAGATTAAGGGTAAGCTTTCTTATTTTATTTTTTTTAGGATTTTATTTATTTATTTTGCAGAGAGAGACAGCCAGCGAGAGAGGGAACACAAGCAGGGGGAGCGGAAGAGGAAGAATCAGGCTCCTATCGGAGAAATCTGATGTGGGGCTCGATCCCAGAACGCCGGGATCACGCCCTTAGCCAAAGGCAGACACCTAAAGACTGCGCCACCCAGGCGCCCCAAGCTTTCTTATTTTTAAAACGGTTCTCAATTTGAACTTTATAAAATGCATCAGTTTTCTCTAAGTGAATTTCATAACACATTGATTATATACTATTATAAATACAATATTAATGTCAATATAAGCAAGAAATACAATGATGTAAAACACAGACAATATCCTGGTCAGTTGAGCAAGTGTTTACCTAACACTACAAAAATACATTTTTCCTCTGATCCTAAAGCTACAAAGGATTTCAAGAAAACAAGGTTATTTTTCTCTAATAGAAATGCAGCTAAATCCATTCAGGTTGCAAATATGAATTCTAATTTTGTGTATATTTACCAAAGATTACCTAAACCTCAAGAATTTTGCCTGCTATTAATTTTTTCATAAAATTTATGTGGGCTGGATGCACATTTAGCTGTGTTATCTTCTCTTCGTTGCCTTTTTTTAAATGAAAAATATGTAAAATAATGTGTTCCACAAATATGCATAAGCATAAAATTTGAAACAAAAAAAAGTTTAAGACAAGTAGAGCTTTCTAAGTGTCCCTCTTGTTAAAAATTATTTAGTTTCTATTCTGCTTATTGTGATGGTACTTAATTTATTAATAGGAAGGAATCATTATCTAAAATGTTTAGTTTATGTTTCTGATAAGTTTCATTGCATATATAAACATATATACACACATACTATGTATGGGTGTGTATATACATTTTTTTAATCATGTACAACTCATACTGTACCTAGCATATTATATCTATTAATTTTTCCATTAACAATATTGTAGACATGTTTTAAATATCAGTAGTTTTAGAAGTAGAATTTCTAGATCAAAAGATATGTGCACTTTTAGTTTGATGGTTGTTTCTAAATTGCCCTCAAAAAACTGTTAGATCAATTTGCTCTTCCCTAGACTGTGAGTCCCTTTTTATCCCCCACACTTGTATCAACAGAGAAGTCTTTAAACCTAATGTGTCAAAGAGGGTGTTTTATTGTTACATTTATGTGTTTATAAGCATGGTTGGCTAGAATTCATATACTTGTTGCCTATTTATATTTTTGTGAGCACTTGTGGCTCATCCTCTATTTGTCTCCAATGATTATAACAGCTGAAATGTTTTGAGAACTTCTATGTAAAATGCAGATATTGAATAGTTAAAATCTCACAAAGGAAACAGGTATTTTTTAAATCTCCATTTTAAAAATTATTGAAGCAAAGTGATTTTTTTTCTTCAAATTTTTCTTTAAATTCTACTTAGATAACATACAGTGCAATATTGGTTTCAGGAGTAGAATTCAGTGGTTCATCACTTACAACATCCAGGGCTCATCTATTTTAAGAGTCTCTTCTGGTTTGTTTCCCTCTCTCTCTTTTCCCCCTTCCCCCCATGTTCATCTATTTTGTTTCTTTCTTTTTTTTTTTTTAAGATTTTATTTATTTATTTGAGAGGAAGAGAGAAAGAGAAAACACAAGTGGGCTAGAGGAAGAGGGAGAAGCAGGCTCTCTGCTGAGCAGGGAGCCCAATGCTGGACCTGATCCCAGGACCCTGAGATCATGACCTGAGCCGAAGGCAGACACTTAACCATTTGAGCCACGCAGGTACCCATGTTTAACATATAAGCTAATATATTAAGGAAATTAGCTCCAGATTAAATGATCTATACTATTTTTAAAATTTTATTCCATTGGTTTCTTTTTTTAATAATATTTTTTTATTATGTTATATTAGTCACCATACAGTATATCCTTAGTTTTTGATGTAATGTTCCATGATTCATTACTTGCGTATAACACCCAGTGCACCATGCAATATGTGCCCTCCTTAATACCCATCACCGAACTATCCCAGTCCCCCACCCCCCTTCCCTCTGAAGCCTTCAGTTTGTTTCCCAGAGTCCATAGTCTCTCATGGTTCATTCCCCCTACTGTTTACCTCCCCTTCATTCTTCCCTTTCTTCTCCTACCTATCTTCCTGCTATTTCTTATGTTCCATAAATGAGTGAAACCATATGATAATTGTCTTTCTCTGCTTGACTTATTTCACTTAGCATAATCTCCTCCAGTCCTGTCCATGTTGCTGCAAATGTTGTGAAATCGTTCTTTTTGATGGCTGAGTAATATTCCATCATATATATGGGCCACATCTTCTTAATCCATTCATCTGTTGAAAGGCATTTGGCTCCTTCCACAATTTAGCTATTGTGGACAGTGCTGCTATGTACATTGGGGTGCATATGGCCCATCTCTTCACTACGTCTGTATCTTTGGGGTAAATACCCAGTGGTGCAATTGCTGGATCATAGGGTAGCTCTATTTTTAACTTTCCATTGGTTTCTTGACTGTTTATTTATATTTAATGTTTTTGGATAAAAAGACATTATTCAAGAGAAAATCAAAACCTCTGGGACATTGTGATATTTTTTGTCAATTTATGAGATTTCAAAAACTCCAAGCAAATATTTTTTATCAGAATAAAAATTTTGTTCTGTTTTGCTTTAAAATAGATTCAATAGCACTCTTCTTTTTTTCTTTTTGCTAAAATAACCAATCCTTACTTTTTTCAGTGAACAAAAGGGGCAACAATCCATTCCTATTTTGGATGTGCATTGAAATCTGTATTAAAGTAACAGTTTCTTCTTTTATAAATACTACATCTTCAATATTTATTTTAAAAAAATGAGCATTTTTCATGTACTCTGGTAGACTGACTTTGGTTTGAGAATGGGAGGGTCAGGAAAGGGCAGATGGAGAGGGAGAAGCAGACTCTTCACTGAGCAGGGAACTTGATGCTAAGCTTGCTCCCAGGACCCTGGGATCATGACCCAAGCCAAAAGCAGCTACTTAACTCACTGAGCTATCAGGGCACACTCTGTATGATGATTTATATTGAACTTACTGCTTTTGGTTCTAAGACACTTTTACCCCACATCATATAACAGTAAACATCTCCCACATGTTTTCATAGTTGGCTGTGTGTGGGTTTTTTTTTTCCACTTTATTTTTATACTTCATGTTTTTATATTTAAAATTTCACCTTGTCTATTGTTTACTTCCATTTTAGTAGAACTTATGGTGCTCTGTCATAAAGTAAGTAAGAGGAAAAAGAAAAAGATTTACATCATAAAAGGACATTTACATTGTTATATAAGCCATTCATACACTTATTCATCCACTCATTCATTTATGTAATAGTTACTTACCTTGACTTTACTATATCCAAGAAAATACTATGGAAATTATTAAGCCCTTGGCTTACTGAAAATTGGAAGGAAATGAAACTTCGGAATGTAAAACATATTTACGCTTGATGAAAAATATAGTAAGTGAAAAATGAGTCATGATTGTATTATTAATATACTATATTGTCAATATTTTTGACATTTTTATTTATTTTATTATTATTTTGTGTTCAAGTGTAGTTGGTACAAATGTACATTAGTTTCAGGTATACAACATAGTGATTCAATAACTGTGTACACTGGGCTATGTTTACCAATATTGCCAATATTTTTAAAAAATCAGAACAGAATAAGGTACAGATTAAAATATACCAAATCCAGGTGCTCAGATATAAAAATATTAGTATCATGTCTCATTTCCTTCTAGAATAGTCTCAGAATATATTATTTATGTAGTTTAGATCAATATTGGGTTAACTACAGATTATAATTCATTTGCTGGTTAAGAAATCACTCTAATAGATCACAAGCTAAACTCTTAAAAAAATTAAGACAGAAGGAAAAAAATGTCAGTATGTATTATATGCAGTAGCATGACTGTTTTGAATTTTTAAAATTTTTTTTGTTTATATGTATATGAGGGTCATATGTACAATATATTTCCTGCTCAATGTGGGGATAAAAATATTTGAATAACCTTAATTTAGATCATTTCATGTGATGACCATTTCATCTGCTTTTCTACATAAATAACACTTTTTATCTCCTTCGATATTTTTACTAAACACAATTTTCTATGACCATAGAATATTTCCTAAGGTTTCTCTACTACAGTGTTATCAATTAATTCATCTTGGAACATTTTGGTTTTTAAAATTTTTACCGTACTAAATAAGCCAATGATTTTGCTGGATTTTCTGTTTATTTTCTTCAAGTAGCGACCTAGAATTACTATTATAAAGTGAACAGATAACTTTAAAATGGCATTTATAGCTATTATTTATATAATATTTATTTATTCATGCATTAAAATTCATAGTTTTACAAATAAAATGTGATTTATTAAAGAAGTTAAGATGAGAAAACACTTTTAATCTTCCTCACAAACACTATTGCTAAATTTCAGTTTTGATGTATTTACTTATATTTTCAATGACTACTATTTAAAATACAAAGTATTGGGGTGCATGGGTGGCTCAGTAGAGTATCCGACTCTTGGTTTTGGCTCCAATCATGATCTTGGGGTCCTGAGATGGAGCCCTGCATTGGGCTCCAGGCTCAGCTGGGAGTTTGCTTGAGATTCTCGCTCCCTCTCCCTCTGCCCCCCCCACCCTGCTCTCTCTTTCTCACTCAAAATTAATAAATAAATCTTTTCAAAAATTAAAAAAATGCAAAATATCTATCTAAAACAAATAGCAGCATAGAATACTATGAATAAATAGGAGGCAGTGGTACTTGGAAAGTTGGATGCAAGAGAGGAGTATGAACCAGCCCTCACCTCAAAAAGATAAAGGTTTTACATATAAAAAATCTGTATAACATTCCCATTTAAAAGGGAGGACAAGATGTTAACAACACTGAAGAATAGGGCATCTGGGTGGCTCAGCTGTTAAGTGTCTGCCTTTGGCTCAGGTCATGATCTCAGGGTCCTGGGATGGAGCCTGCTTCTTCCTCTCCCTCTGTCACTCCCCTTGCTTGTGTGCACTCACTCCCCCCCTTCTCTGTGTCAAATAAATAAAATCTTAAAAAAATACATTGAAGAATAACTACTTTGTGCCACCACATCCAAAGAGAGCATTTGGCTTTTTAAACACAATCATTCACAAACATCGAAATACTTATTTCCGGGGATGTTCATTTTTGGCCCAGATCATGAACAAGGCTCCCAGACTCCTTTGCTAACCAAGGAATGATGAGCATGAGGACNAGCCACGACGCTCAGATTCATGGATCAAAAAATCTGAGATCAACCATCAGTAACAAATGTTAAAGCTGTCACAAATACTCAGAGCAACAAGCTGGAATGTATTATGCAATAGGCTAAGGTGAGGGATTACCTCCTGTTTAGTCAAGCAGTTCAAATGTGCAAGCAGAAGCCACTGTACCTGTTCTGTTATGACTTTGAAAAGTAAAAAGAACACACGGTAAACCCACACAGGATTCAGACTTGGCGATTAGCTAGCCCTAGGCCTGGAGAGTGTCATCCATTTATGGAACAATGACCATGAGCCTGGTAAAAGGCTCCTTGATGATCAGAAAATTTTAACTGGGAGAAGAGAAAGATCCTTCAGCAGAGCAATGAGGCCTGTACTTTCACTGACTTAAGGAAATGAAGGGGCACCTGGGTGGCGCAGTTGTTAAGCGTATGCCTTCGGCTCAGGGCGTGATCCCAGTGTTCTGGGATGGAGCCCCACATCAGGCTCCTCTGATGGGAGCCTGCTTCTTCCTCTCCCATTCCCCCTGCTTGTGTTCCCTTTCTCACTGGCTATCTCTCTCTGTCAAATAAATAAATAAAATCTAAAAAAAATAAAGAAAGAAAGAAAGAAAGAAAGAAATGAAAAGTTTTTTTTAATATATTTTTTAAAAACCCAAAATTGGGAAGTCTGTATTATTTAGGGTGGAGGGGAGCATATAATTGTGTTATCTTTCAGATGCCAATCCTTAAATACATAAAGAAACAGATAGGCAGCTAGAAGGCCCATAAAATCTCCCCAAATCTGGATTTATCCTGCAAAGCAAACTTTCTTCCAGCTTTCTACTGTTTGGGCCTAGTGCTTAAATGACCAGAGTGAATTATTCCAAAGTTATGCTGAAAAAAAAAATCCCTTAAGCTTTCAAAACTCTATTGTCTTTACATAATATGAACTTCTAAAATAGCATACTCTTTTTCCCTTCTGAAAACATTAATCAAAGCAGGACATGAGAGGTACTGATCATCACAAAGCCCTTTAACCCAAAATTACACAGCTAATTTCTACAGATTAGTATGCTCTGAATGTTTGTGTTCTGCTATACCCCCCAAATTCATATATTGCAATCCTAACCCCTAAGGTGATAATTATCAGGAGGTGTGGTCCTTAGGAGGTGATTAGGTCAAGATCCCAACCTTCATGGATGGGATCAATGTCCTTATATAGATCTCCCTATCCCCTTCTGCACCATGTAGGATACGATGAGAAGTTGGCAATCTGCAACCCAAAAGGGTCCACATCAGAACTAGACTGTACTGGCACCCTGATCTTGGACTTCCAGCCTCCAGAACTCTGAGCAACAAGTTTCTGTTGTTTATAAGCCATGCAGTCTATGGTATTTTATTACAGCAGCCTGAACAGACTAAGATAGAGATTCATTGCTTTGTGTTAGCATGTCTTTCTTTTAAACATTAAAACTTTAATGGGAAACCATGTAAAAACAGCTAATAGTTATCCAGTCTTTAATGTGAATTAATCAAATCAACCTCTTCCTTACAAGCAGCTAGTTCACAGAACTGCTTTAGGGAAATGGGAGATAAAATGCGTGTGAAGATAGAAAAACTATTAGAATACAAATAAGTACTGATAGGATGCTATCTTGGCAGATAGGAGCCAATCAAAAGTCAGTAAAGGGAGAAATAGGATTTGAGATAAAAATATATTAAGTGGCTGCAAAAATATTCAGAGACTATTTTTTTGTTGCTCCTTCCTAGCTTCCTACATTCTTTGTGTCTTTCCTTTTCCACTTAGAATTTTGAGAGTAATAAACTGTATTCCCTGCACTCAAGGAGTTCATGGTTGATTAAGGAAAATAGCATCAAAGGCAACTAACTATAATCCAATCTCAATGTCAAGGAAACCCCTAGCAATAAGTGGTAAAGTTTATGAAGTCAGCAAAGAAAAGTATCACAAAGCAGAGAATCTTTCATTTGGAGCTTGAATAATGCCTTCCCAACAATTTATTTGATCTCACAGTAACTTCCTGCTTAAAATTCAAGGTTCAATTCAAAACAGAGACTTCCATACAAAACAAAAGAGTAGAAATATCGAAGCAGACTTCTGAATTGTTAATGGGTCCCCAACTATACAACCATCTTTTAATTTCTTCTGAAGCACATGAGAGAAAAAAACATTTTTCTAAACCTATAGGTTCTAAAAATTTTCATCAAAATATTAGGTTATGACAAAAATCTATTTAAAAACTGTTAGTTGCTTGCTTGTGTTAAACTTATCTTAAACCTGATCAGCCCCTGTTTGATACAGATTTATAATCAAACCAATTAATTAGAATGTCAGTGAAGAAAACTTGTGAACCAAACAGCCAATATAAAAATTAACACATAAATACTAAGCAAAGAATGAATATAGAAAAAGAGCATATAAATCATCCTGTTAAACTAAGTCTTTAGTTACAAATGCATTATAATTCAAACCATTTTATTACTTAATTTAACTCAATTCATTTCATATTTATTGAAGGTATTAACTAAAATGGATTACTAAGTAGAAATTATATATATAAATTATATATGTATATAAAAATATATATATATGGATATATCTTGATCTCTTTATTTGTCTGTATATCAAATTATCCATTATATACCAGGCACAGTATTAGCAGAGGCTGAAGAAAACAAAATAAAGATCTAGTTTCTGTCCTTCCGTAGCTTGCAGTTTAGCAAAGGTGAAAGACAAATCAACAATTGTGCAGTAATTAATACTGCCTTAGGACACATCAAGAGAGTGTCTTATTTCAAACTCCCAGAATCTTGGAATACTTCCTGGATGTGATTAGATTATGTATGGACTGAACTTTGGAGGATGAATAGCTGTTAGGTGTGTTAAGACAAGCATGAGCTTTGGAGGCTGGGGATCCTAGCATAACCTTGACAGGTAAATCACCCTCCTTTCCCTGGGTATATCATTGCGTTTTGGGGGAATAAATATTCATGCTTGCGTAGTGATGAATAAAAATATATCAGCCAGTTTTGGCAAACCAAAGGGGTAACAACATTTTCCTCACATTCTAGTACTTCTTGTGCAAACACTGCAGTCATGGAATAATAAAATATATTGAGTGAGTGAAAGGTATGAGGGAAGAAAGATGAAGAGTTATACAGAGGAAAGATTATGAAAGAATATGTATATCATAATCCTGGTAAGAAACATGTTTGCTAAATTCCAGATTAAAATTAAAAAGGACTTGAGGGGCATCTGGGTGGCTCAGTTGGTTAAGCGTCTGCTTTTGGCTCAGGTCATGATCCTGAAGTCTCAGGATCAAGCTGCGCATTGGGCTCCTTGCTCAGCAGTGAGTCTGCTTCTCCCTCTGCCCCTCACCCAGCTCGTGTTCTCTCTCTTTCTCTCACTCTCTCATCTCTCTCTCAAATAAACAAATAAAATCTTTAAAAAAGTCATTAAAAAGGGAGGATTTGAAAAAAAAGTGCTAGAAGTAAATAAAGAGAGGATAGATTAGATAATAGTTATTTGGGATGTGACCATGACTGCATTAAATAATTTCTCAATTAAAAAGAAAGCAAACAAACAAATGAGAAAACAGAGAAGGGGAATTGAAGGTGGTTCCCATTTTTCTAAGTTTGCCATCAGAGTACACTTCACTGTCTGTCGTTGATTGAAATCTGAACTGAAGGTGGAGGAAACAATTTTGGGGAGAAGGAGATGATGTGTTAAATAATGGACAGATGAGCTTGAAGTACTTTTGGCAAATATAGTTGGAGATGCAAAGTAGGACATATATATATCCTCTGTTCACCTCTAGGAAGGTGTATGGGTTGAGAAGATAAAAAGATAAGACACCTAAGGCAGAATCGTACTTTTGTTTAAGAGAAATAATTGGTAGGACATTAAAATATAGTACAGAATGGCAATATTTTTAAAAAGCAGAGTTCTAAAGAAATAAAAATGAGGTAAAAGTAAGAACTTAACAGCATGTACCATTTTTTTCACTCTCTAGGACATAGATTGCTTATGAAAACCATCAAACTTGGTTGTTAACAATGGACAGCAAAATATAATTGGATCTCCTGTTGTATATATAAAATATAGAGGCAAGATTAAAGTGTTGAGGTAGCATAATGGTACAAAATGGGAAGAGTAGCTACACGTGCAGTTTGTAGATTAAAATATGAATGAGCAATTTCAGAATAACTATCAATATTGTATCTATGAATACTTCTAAAGCAGGGATCCCTGGCTAAAGAGCAGATTATCAAAACAATCATTTACACTGATGAGTGATATAAAGGAAGAGATCAGAATAATTACTAAGTGCCTATTCATCAGACCTTTTACATGTTTTCTTGATATATACTGATATATAGATGAGGGTCTTATCTCTGAGAACTTGAATAAGATATCCAAAGTCAAAGAGCCAGAGGTGGGCCTATTTCAAAGGAAGGATGACAGTACTCTCCTAAGAATAACACAGTAAAAATGCTTGCCAAGTGGATGATTAAATGAGTGATTGAATTACTGATTCTCTTGGTAATAAGAATACCTTTTACCTGCCTGTAAAATTCAGAAATTTTTGTTGATCTAAGAATGGGTCCCCTTGCCATTGAAGATGCAAATCAGTTATTTTGCAACTGCAGTGTTTTGTTAGATGCCAGGAGAAAGCATTGCTGTGTCAGTGGTTTCTGGAAGGCTGCATCTACATTTCAGGTTTGCTTAGTTGGAATAGGACTCATTTCGGAAGCAAGATTTCAAGGATTTTTTAAATTAAGTGTTAGTTAAACAAATATAGTGTTATTTAAACTTATTCTGAGTAATTTGCATTAATGTCAATGTTTTCCCCCTTCATAATTGACTTGATCTGACCTCATTCATTTCATGAAGGAGCAGAAGAACAATCATTACTCAATAAGCAAATTGCTGAGGAGAAACTTGTCACCGAGTGCTCCAATTATAATCGAGCTAAACGATAGATTCAAGAGGGAAATTCTACTTTCAAATCTATGAACACCATAGGAAAACAGTGTGTGTTTGTGTCTGTGTGTGTATGAGTGTGTTCAAACGTGTATGTATACATAGAAACACATGTGCACACACATGCACACAAAAATGGAGAATATGTATATTATGCATACACATATATAAAATAAATGGCATTTTATATGGCCACATATAGATATGGTATTTTAATGGTGCACAAAAATCCCTGAAGTCTTTTTCTTCCAAAAGGCACAGATTAACATGTAGAGAAAAGGTAGTATAATATGACTTTGCTATAATTATACATTTATGCAACATTTGTTAATGCTTAAAACATGTAAGTGAACATACTTCTGACAATTTCAGCTCAGTAATCTACACAAAAATAGAGTAGCATATGTATAAAAGACACTTGTAAATGGGAATTATTCATTGATATTATGTTGGTATGAAAACAATTCTGGAAATAACAAAAATATGCTTAAATAAGTAATAAATAAGCTGTGGTACTTATATACTACAGAATACAATGTAAGCATTAAAAATAATGATATGCATTGATACAGATAGCATCCCAAATATATTTTTATAGCAAGTTTTATCACAGAATTTATAAACAAAGGAAAGAAAGAAAGAAAAAAGAAAGAAGGAAAGAAAGAAATATATAATGAGAGAAAATCTGAATGGAAGAAAGAGAACATATATGTATGTACTTTCATGTATGCATAAACAATTTCCTGAAAAAATTTATAGGATCTGGAAAGTAAAAATAAGAGTTGTGAATAAAGGGATTTTTTTTTCCATTTTAAACTCTTCAGGTCACTTCATTTATTTGTTTATCTTTAATTACAATGAGCATGTTAGTTTTATAACACTTTTTAAGAAGGTACTGTCAGTATTAATTGAGTGACTTAAAAGGGAGGTTAATGCATATGTGTATATGCTTTGACTTACTATCACTGCATGTGAACAAACAGGCTTTTGATATAAGATCAAACAATGACCTCTTTGATTTTTTTATGACAGTTTGGCCTTCAGATATATTAATAAACTTATCCAGTAATGCTATTTTCACCTCTGAATTTGCCACACACACACACAATACTGTTCTTCAACTCAGTGAGGGCATTAGGCCACAAAGACTTTTCTTTTTTAAATCTTAATAGAGATTGCATTTAATTTATAGATCACCCTAGGTAGTATGGATATTTTAACAGTATTAAGTCTTTCAATACATGATCATCAGATAATTTTCCATTTATTTGTGTCTTCTCCAATTTTTGTCATTAAAATCTTATAGTATCTGTATACAGATCTTCCACCTTCCTGGTTAAATTTATTCATAAGTATTTTATTGTTTTTGATACTAGTGTAAATGGTATTATTTATTTATTTATTTTTCAGATAATTTATTGTAGTGTATAGAAATGCTTCTAATACTTAGAAGAAAATGTAGAGACAAAAGCCTTGACATTGGTGTTGGCAGTGATATTTAGTATATACAGCAACAAAAGCAAAGCTTGGGAACCAGCACAGCACAAACACTCACTACCTAATTTGCTTATACTAAGCCCTGCCCCACCAAACTTAGGTAGAGCTGCCCCTCCCAGTTACACTTGCCTCAGTCCCAGCATGGCAGGTTCCATCCTCCCAGAAGACCAGCCCAAACCTCTGTCCACACCACGTCGTCCAATCCAGGAGTTTTGCAGAGTCTCAGTTCTGTCAGCAGTGGTAACAGGTGTCTTTTCACAAACAGACCAGAGCACACGTAGATAAAAGTTCACATTCAGGCCCAGGACCAAACACTGCCCAAAACAGGCAAAGAGAGCATCTTTAAATGACTGTCCTGAAGGATAAAGTGGCCAGGACAAAACAGTAGAGCACATGCAGCACACATGGGAGACACTCCCAGAAGTGCCAGACCCAGGGGAATAGGAAACTATATGGCAGTGCAGTACAGGACCTCTTTTTCATAAAGCCATTACCCTCAAGAATGGGAGACATAGCTGACTTCCTTAACATGCAGAAACAGGGACAGAGACTTAAACAAATGAGAACAAAGAAATTTATCCCAAATGAAAGAACAGAACAAGCCCATGGTCAGAAATCTAAGTGAAATAGATACAAGTTACATTCCTGATACGGAATTTAAAGAAATGATTGTAAGGATACTCACTGGACTTGAGAAAAGAGTGGAATATATGAACGAGACCCTTGCACACAGAGATAAGGAATAAGATGTCAGAACTAAAAGGCTCAAAAAATGAAATGGAAGCACATTTGATGGAATAAACAGCAGGCTGGACGAAGCAAAGGAATGAATTAATGACCTAGAAGACAGAGTAATGGAAAGTAAGCAAACTGAACAAAAGAAAAAAAAAAGAATTATGCAAAACTAGCATAGACTTAGGGAAGTCAGTGTCTCCATCAAATGTAATAACATTTGCATTATAGAAGTCCCAGAAGAAGAAGAGAGTAAAGGGGGAAGAAAATTTATTTGAAGAGATAATAGCTGAAAACTTCCCTAATCTGGGGGAAAGAAACCGATATCCAAATACAGGAGGCACAGAGAACTCCCATAAAAATAAAAAAAAAGCTGATTCATGCCAAGGCATGTTGTAATTAAATTAGCAAAATACAGTGATAAAGAAAAGAAAATTAAAAGCAGTAAGACAAAGAAGACAGCAACTTACAAGGGAAAACCTATAAGACCAGCAGGGGATTTCTCACCAAAACTTTCTAAGCCAGAAATGATATATTCAAAGTGCTTAGTGGGCAAAACCTGGAGACAAGAATGCTCTATCTAGCAAGGCTATTATTCAGAATAGAAGAGATAGTTTCCTTGACAAACAAGAAAAGAAGGAGTTCATGAACAATAAATCAGCCCGGTAAGAAATGTTAAAGGGAACTCTTTGGAAAAGAGAGCAAAAGTCACAGTAAAAATTTAGGAAACATAAAAGCAGTAAAAATGAATATTTCTGTAAATATAAAAATACTCAAGGAATTCACAAAAGAGAAGGATGTAAAAGATGACACATATACCCATAACATGAGGAAGAGAGGAGTAAAGAATGATTTCAAACTTAAATGACCATTAACTTAATATAGACTGCTATATGCAGAAGAAGTTATATACAAACATAACAGTAACCATATATCAAAAACCACTAATATATAAGCAAAGAATAAAGATAAAGCAATCCAAATGTATCACTAAATGAAATCAGCAAACCATGAAAGGGAGAAAGACAAGAAAATCTTCAGAAACAGGGGCGCCTGGGTGGCACAGCGGTTAAGCGTCTGCCTTCGGCTCAGGGCGTGATCCCGGCATTATGGGATCGAGCCCCACATCAGGCTCCTCCGCTATGAGCCTGCTTCTTCCTCTCCCACTCCCCCTGCTTGTGTTCCCTCTGTCGCTGGCTGTCTCTATCTCTGTCAAATAAATAAATAAAATCTTAAAAAAAAAAAAAAGAAAATCTTCAGAATCACAAAACAAATAATAAAATGACCAAAAAATACATATCTTTCAAAAATAACTTTTAATGTAAATGGACTAAAAGCTCCAACCAAAAGACACAGAGTGACAGAATGGACTAAAAAAAAACTTCCTCATTTTAGATGTAAAGACACCTGCAGATTGAAAGTGAGGGGATGGAGAAAACTTTATCATGCAAATAGATGTGAAAAGAAAGCTGGAGTAACAGTACGTATATCAGACAAAGTGAACTTTAAAACAAAGACTATAAAGAGACAAAGAAGAACACTATATAATAATAAAGAGGACAATACAACAAGAAGATATAACTGTAAATATTTATGCACCCAAAATAGGAGCACCCAAACACATAAAACAGTTAATAATGAACATAAAGGAACTAAGCAATAATAATACAATACTAGTAGGGGATTTTAACACCCCACCTTACATCAATGGACAGATCATCTAAACAGAAAATTAATAAGAAAACAATGACTTTGAATGACTGGACCAGATGGACTTAACAGATATATTTAGAGCATTCCATCCTAAAACAGCAGAATACACATTGTTTCCAAATCCACATGGAACATTCTCCAGAACAGATCACAGCCTGCAAAACAAGTCTCAACAAAGTCAAGAATATCAAAGTGATGTCATGCATCTTTTCTGAACACAATGCTATGAAGCCAGAGGTCAACCACAAGAAAAAAATTCAGAAAGATCAAAACACCTGGAGATTAAATAGCATTGTTACTAAACAACGAATGAGTCAACCAGGGACTATAAGAAGAAATTTAGAAAGTACATGGAAACAAATGAAAATGAAAACACAAGGGTCCAAAACATTTGGGAGGCAGCAAAAGTGGTCCTGAAAGGGAAGTATATAGTAACACAGGCCTACCTTAAAAAGCAAGAAAAATCTCAAATAAACAACCATACCTTACACTTAAAGGAGCAAAAAAAAAAAAAAAAAAGAGCAAGAAACAAGAAACAAGACCTAAAACCAGCACAAGAAAGGAAATAATAAAGATTAGAGTAGAAATAAATGATATAGAAACTAAAACAATAGAACAGATGAATAAAACCAGAAGCTGGTTCTTTGAAAAAAAAATCAATAAAATTGATGCAGTTCTACCCAGACTTATCAAGAGAAATAAAGAACAGACTCAAATCAATAAAATACCAAATGGTAAGAGAAATAACAACCAACACCACAGAAATAAAAGGGATTATTGAGGTACCTGGGCGGCTCAGCAGGTTGTGTCTGGCTTTTGGTTTCTGCTCAAGTCATGATCTCAGGGTGGTGAGATAGAGCCCCCTGTTGGGCTCTACACTCAGCAAGAGTCTGCTTGTCCTTCTCCCTCCCCCTCTGCCCCTCCCCTCACTCAAGGGTGTTCTCTCTCTCTTTCTCTAAAATAAATAAATAAAATCTTTTAAAAAAGAAATACAAAGGATTATAAGAGAGTGTTATGGAAAACCATATGCTAACAAATTGAACAACCTGGAAGAAATTGATAAATTCCTAGAAACATATAATCTACCCAAACTAAAAAAGGAAGAAATAGAAAACTTAAACAGGCTGAAAACCAGCCAAGAAATTGAATCTGTAATTTAAAAACCCCCAACAAACAAAAGTCCAGGACTAGATGGCTTCACAGGTGAAATTTACCAAGCATTTAAAGAAAAGTTAATATTATTCTTGTAAAATTACTCCAAAAAATAGAACAGGAAGGAAAACTTCCAAATTCATTCTATTAGGCCAGCATTACCCTGATATCAAAACCAGATAAAGACTTCACTAAAAAAGAGAACTACAGGCCAATATCCCAGATGAACATCAATGCAAAAATTCTCAACAAAATACTAGCAAACTGAATTCAACAATCCATTAAAAATTTATTCACCATGATCAAGTGAGATTATTCCTGGATTGCAAAAGTGGTTCAATATTTGCAAATGAATCAACGTGTTAGATCACATCAAAAAGAGAAAGGATAAGAACCATATGATCATTTCAATAGATGCAAAATAGCATTTGACAAAGCAACATCCATCCATAGTAAAAAACCTCAACAAAGTAGGTTTTAAGGGAACATACCTCAACATAATGAAGGCCATGTATGAAAACACCAGAGCTAACATCATCCTCAATGAGGAAAAACTGAGAACAATTCCTCTAAACTCAGGAACAACACAGGATATCCACGCTCACCATTTTTTTTTCCAACATAGCACTAGAAGTCCTAGCCATAGCAATCAGACAACAAAAAGAAGTATAAGTCATCCAGATTGGTGAGCACGAAGTCAAATTTTCAGTATTTGCACTCAACATGGTACTATATATTAAAAAACCCCAAAGACTCCCCCCCAAAACTGCTGGAACTGATATACGAATTCAGTAAATTTGCAAGATACAAAATTAGTGTACAGAAATTTGTTTCTATACACCAATAATGAGGCAGCAGAAAAAGAAATCAAGGAATCAACCCCATTTACAATTGCACCAAAACCAGTAAGATACCTAGGAATAAACCTAACCAAAGAGGTGAAAGATCTATACTCTGAAACCTTTATAATTTTATTTTATTTATTTTTTAAAGATTTTATTTATTTATTTGACAGAGAGACAGCCAGCGAGAGGGGGAACACAAGCAGGGGGAGTGGGAGAGGAAGAAGCAGGCTCCCAGTGGAGAAGCCTGATGCAGGGCTAGATCCCAGGACCCTGGGATCATGCCCTGAGCCAAAGGCAGATGCTTAACGACTGAGCCACCCAGGTGCCCTGATAATTTTAAAACACAGATGAAAGAAATTGAAGTTGATACAAAGAAATGAAAAAAAACAGTCCATGCTTATGGGTTGGAAGAACAAATATTGTTAAAATGTTATACTCTCAAAGTAGTCTGCACATGTAATGCAATCGTCATCAAAATACCAACAGCATTTTCCACAGAATTAGAAAAACAATTTTAAAATTCATATGGAAGTACAAAAAACCCCAAATAGTGAAAGCATCTTGAAAAACAAAAGTGAAGCTGGAGATATCACAATCTCAGTCTTCAAGTTCTATTACAAAGCTGTAGTGATCAAAAGAGATGGTACTGGCACAAAAATGAACACATAGCTCAATAGAACAAAATACAAAACCCAGAAATAAACACATAACTATATGGTCAATTAATATTTGACAAAAAAAGCAGGAAAGATTGTCCAATGGGAAAAAGACAGTAAACTAGACAGATATATGCAAAAGAAAGGAACTGGACCACTTTCTTATATCATACACAAAAATAAATTCAAAATGGATTAAAAACCTAAGTGTGAGATTGAAACCATACAAATCCTAGAAAAGAGCACAGGTAGTAACTTCTCTAACATCAGCCATAGCAACTTTTTTCTAGATAGGTTCCGGGAGGCAAGAGAGACAAAAGCAAAAATAAACTATTGGGACTACATCAAAATGAAAGCTTCTGCACAGGAAGCAATTAAAAAGGAAACAATTAAAAAAACTAAAAGGTAACCTAATGAATGGAGGAAGATATTTGCAAATAATGTACGTGATAAAAGGTTAGTATCAAAAGTATATAAAGAAGTTATAACATTCAATACCCAAAAAACAAATAATCCAGCTTAAAAATGGGCAGAAGACATGGATAGACATTTCACCGAAGAAGACATTCATGTGGCCAACAGACTCATGAAAAGATGTTCATCGTCAGTTACCATAGGGAATTGTAAAGCAAAATTACAATGAGATATCATCTTACACCTGTCAGAATGGCTAAAATCAACAACTTAAGAAACAACGTGTTATCGAGTATGTGGAGAAAAAGGAACCCTCGTGTACTATTGGTGGCAATGCAAACTGGTGCAGCAACACTGGAAGACAGTATGGAGTTTCCACAGAAAGTTAAAAGTAGAATGATTCCATGAACGGCAATTGCACTGCTGGGTGTTTACCCAAAGAATACCAAGACACTATTTCAAAGAGATACATGTAGCCCAATGTTTACTGCAGCCAAGATGTGGAAGCAGCCCACATGTCCCCTGATTGATGAATGGATAAAGAAGGTGTAACGGTGTGTGTATGTGTGTGTGTCTGTGTGTATACACACAATGGAATGTTATTCAGCCATAAAAAGGAATGAAATCTTGCCATTTTCAAGGACCTGGATGAAGCTAGAGAGTATAATACTAAGCAAAATAAGTCTGTCAGAGAAAGAAAATACCATATGCTCTCATTCATAGGTGAAATTTGAGAAACAAAACAATTGAAGAAAGGGGAAGGGGGAGAAAGGACGCAAAACAAGAAACAGACTTTTATTAGAACGAAAAAACTGATGGTTACCAGAGGGGAGTAGGGTGGGGTTATGGGTTAAATAGGTGATGGGGATTATGGAATGCACTTGTTGTGATGAGCATCAGGTGATCTATGGAATTGTTGAATCACTATATTGTACACCTGAAACTAAGATAACACTGTATGTTAACTAACTGGGATTAAAATAAAAACTAAAAAAGTAAAGAAAAAAAATGGACAGAGTCTAGATAACATTTTTCCAAAGAACACATACAGGTAAGCAACAGGTACATGAGATAGTACTCAACATCACTAATCATCAAGGAAATACAATCATAACCACTATGAAGTACCATCTCATACCAGTTAGAATGACTATTATCAAAAGGACAAGAGATAATAAGTACTGTTGAGGATGTGGAGAAAAGGGAACACTTGTACACTGTTGGTGGGAATGTGAACTGGTACAGCCACCACGGAAAACAGTGTGGAGATTCAATAAGTTAAAAATAGAACTACCATATGATCCAGCAATTCCACTTCTGGATATATATCATAAGGAAACAAAATCACTATCTTGAAGAGATATATGCATCCCTATGTTCATTATAGCTTTATTTATAATAGCCAAGACATGCAAACAACTTAAGGGTCCATTGATAGATAAATGGAACAAGAAAATTTGCCCTTTCTATCTTCTTTCTTTCTTTCTCTTTCTTTCTTTCTTTCTTTCTTTCTTTCTTTCTTTCTTTCTTTCTTTCTTTCTTTCTTTCTTTCTTTCTTCTTTCTTTCTTTCTTTCTTTCTTTCTTTCTTTCTTTCTTTCTTTCTTCTTTCTTTCTTTCTTTCTTTCTTCCTCTTTCTCTCTCTCTCTCTTTTTCTGTCTCTTTCTGCCATTTGTGACAAAATGGATGAAACCTGAGGGCATTATACTAAATGAAATAATTCAGAAAGAGAAAGACAAATGCTATATGATTTCACTTATAAATAGAGTCTAAAAAAAACCCTGAACTTATAGAAACAGAGAACAGATTGGTTGTTGCTAGAGGTGAGGAGGGTAGATAAATCAACCAAAAGTTACAAACTTCCAGTTATAAGATAAAAAAAAAAAAGTTCTGGGGTTGTAATGTACAGCATGGTGACCATAGCTAAAGATACTCTATTGGATATTTGAAAGTTTCTAACACAGTATATACAATAACTTATACAATGTTATATATCAATTATATATCTCAATAAAACTGAAAAAAATGTTATTGCCAACAAAAAGAAATATCACAAGTGTGTCAAATAAATATCAGGACTGAGTTGACCTAACTTTTTCACCAGGGTTTAATTAGCTGTTAGAGTAAAAAACATTTTGTCAACCTCTCCCCTAAGGTTTTGATATGACAATATTGATACTAAGTAGTTTCAATATTTTGTTAAAAATTCAAGAGAAACATGAATTACAAGATAGTAGTCCAAGTTCATATTTTGAAATATTGAGTGTTAACTATCTTAGTAGAAACAGAATTCAAAGCAGAATTGGAAAATTTTTGATGTAATATGATTGACAAAAATATCTTCTATCTGATAAAATCCTTTTGATAGGAAAGGAAGGCAGAAAGTCAATACTGCTTTAAGCCAACCAGGGAATTTATTGGCTTGTGTGATTTCACAGATCAGAGGTAGGATTGGCTTTAATCATGGCATCACCGGAAGTTTGCTACATCAATCAAAGCTCCATCCTTGGCTCTACTCACTCTAACATGTCAGTTTCATCCCAAAATTAGTTCCCCGGATAACAACAGAAAAATAGCTGCAATGGTTTCAGACCTCACACAGTCACTGTAATGTCCACGGTAAGAAAAATCATATTTCTTTCACCTCCCTGCAAGGAGAAAAGAAACATTTTTTCCCCAGAAGCCCTAAAAACTCCTGACACTTCATTGTTTCCTACTGTGTTTTGTATTCATTCTTAAGCCCATCATTGGAGACAGGGTATGGAATATAATGGGTAGCTTTAGAAATTCAGAACCTACCTTTATATTTTTGGCAAGAAATCAAGCTTATACAGATGTCATGTCAGACTACCGTGGAGGGGAGGTTTTCTAAAGGAAAATCTGTGAGAAGTGGAGAATGTTGCTAGCTAGGAGGAGGGCAGTAGAAGTTAACATAAAGAGACTTGCTTAAGAAAAAATACCTGTGAGTAGGGTGAATTAGAATAAAGAAAATTAGGTAAGAAATAACTGCAATAACTGACACTCAAGATTATAAAAGCTTTGACCAAGAAGTTAGCTGTAGTAATGAAGAGATAAACAGATATGGAAGGCCTAAAACTATAACAACAAATGGCATACTAAATCTACCCTGAATTGTGATAATGCTACTAAGAGCTATAAAAAGAAAAGGCAGAATAATTTTATACATTATACCTCATTATAAAAATTGATCCTGTTTACAGGGCACAATCTTAAAAGAACTAGAGAAAAGCAACAAAAATATCAAAAAATGGCATGGAAAATGTGACTTATTGTCTCTTCATTCTAAACTCAGTATGGCTGTATGAGGACCTATTAGGTAACTATAAAGATATTACAAGGTCAGCTAGTATAAAATGGCCAAGATGATAAACCTGAATGCACAGTAACTAGAAATGTAGAAAATGAAATCTCTGGTCAAAATCAACTCTAGGAAAGTTTGTCAGATGACTAGAGCTTGGTTGCCTTTGAAACCATTTAGAACACGCTCTGAACTTCTCTCACCTTTTCACTGCAGCTATAAAAGTGCTTCCCACTTTTTACAGCTGTGTGAAGAAATCTCCAATTTCAAACAATAATATTTAGTTGAATTCATTTCCAAGTTCACAGTCTCAAGATTATATGGTATGTTGGGTTATACGCTCTTCTAGAATATTTTAGGTTTTGTTTGTTTGTTCCCTCTTTCTTCATTAGGTAGTTTTGCTTTCACACATTGGCTCATGTCATTATTTACTTTTCTTGGAGTGTTAGGGTTAACCCTTTCTGGGTTTTGCTACTACTATGTGGCTGGAGAAAAAGAGCAATTTTCAATCTGTAATCACTAGCTTTTTCCTTGGCTTCAACTACATTCATGTTTCCTCTTAAGAAGGACAGTGTTCCCCTGTATCTTTTCAAAAATGGATTTTGACCAATCTTCCCTGAATATCTAACTCAGTTTTTTACCTCCATGTTTTCTAACTCTAGTTATTTTGATAAAATAAATTAAATTAATAAAATAATTTTAAAAATAATTTTTATCAAAATGTTTTAATTTCCCCCCTAGTTTTCTCTATTCTTTTTTTAGAAAGTGTATAGGTTTATTTAAAGATAACCAGTTTCCAGCAATTGCTGGAGAGGATGTGGAGAAAGGGGATCCCTCCTACACTGTTGGTGGGAATGCAGGTTGGTACAGCCACTCTGGAAAACAGTGTGGAGGTCCTTCAAAAAGTTAAAAATTGAGCTACCCTATGACCCAGCCATTGCAATACTGGGTATTTACCCCAAAGATACAGAGTAGTGAAGAGAAGGGCCATATGCACCCCAATGTTCATAGCAGCATTGTCCACAATAGCTAAATCGTGGAAGGAACCAAGATGCCCTTCAACAGATGACTGGATTAAGAAGCTGTGGTCCATATATACAATGGAATATTACTCAGCTATTAGAAAGAACGAGTTCTCTACATTTACTGCAACATGGATGGCACTGGAGGAGATAATGCTAGGTGAAATAAGTCAAGCAGAGAAAGACAATTATCATATGATTTCTCTCATCTATGGAACATAAGAAATAGAAAGATCAGTAGGGGAAGAAAGGGATAAAGAAAGGGGGGTAAGAGGCGCCTGGGTGGCACAGCGGTTTAGCGTCTGCCTTCGGCTCAGGGCGTGATCCCGGCGTTAAGGGATCGAGCCCCACATCAG
>NW_024424008.1:25333020-25420485 GCF_017311325.1 Ursus maritimus
GATTTCTCAACATTTGCTGCAACATGGACGGCACTGGAGGAGATAATGCTAAGTGAAATAAGTCAAGCAGAGAAAGACAGCTATCATATGGTTTCTCTCATCTATAGAACAGAAGAACTAGGAAGATCAGTAGGGGAAGAAAGGGATAAAGAAAGGGGGGTAAGAAGAAGGGGGAATGAAACATGAGAGACTATGGACTATGAGAAACAAACTGAGGACTTCAGAGGGGAGGGGGGTGGGGGAATGGGATAGACTGGTGATGGGTAGTAAGGAGGGCACGTATTGCATGGTGCACTGGGTGTTATACACAACTAATGAATCATCGAGCCTTACATAAATAAATAAAATCTTTAAAAAAAAAAAAAAAGAAAGGGGGGTAATCAGAAGGGGGAATGAAGCATGAGAGACTATGGACTCTGAGAAACAAACTGAGGGCTTCAGAGGGGAGGGAGATGGGGGAATGGGATAGACCGGTGGTGGGTAGTAAGGAGGGCACGTATGGCATGGTGCACTGGGTGTTATATGCAACTAATGAATCATCGAACTTTGCATCAGAAACCAGGGATGTACTGTATGGTGACTAACATAATATAATAAAAAAAACATTAAAAAAATAATAATAAATAACAAATTAGTATAAAAAAAAAAGATAACCAGTTTCCATAAAAACTAATTGACCAGGATCAAGTAATGCTTTCCTATCTGAGATTGCTATACTCTTCTAGTGTGTGTCTAATTATTGGTATATCTTACTGTTTTTTGAGTGCTTCATGTGCCATGTTTTATGTGAGATATTTTACAAATATTTTCTTTTTCTTTCTTCATGTCTGTGATGTAGATACGCCTATCATTCACATTTGTAGATGAATAAATTGAACGCCATGAGGGTAAAATACCAAAATCAAACAATTAGGAAGTGTTGGAATCTATATTTAAATTCTGGCCTACAAACCCGATATATTTAATCACTGCATTTTGTTTCTTCTTTGTTTTCTTCTTCTTCTACTTCTTTTTTAAAGATTTTATTTATTTATTTGTCAGAGAGAGAGAGAGAGGGAGAGAGAACAAGCAGAGGGAGCAGCAAGCAGAGGGAGAAGCGGGCTCCTCGCTGAGCAAGGATCCCAATGCAGGACTTAATCCCAGGATCCTGGGATCATGACCTGACCCAAGGATGCTTAACAGACTGAGCCACCCAAGCATCCCTGTTTTCTTCTTTTAATTGTGATTAACAGGGTCTAAATTTAAGGTTCTTTTTTTTTTTAATTTAAGGTTCTTGTTTTGAATTCAGACAGCATAAATATACATTAAATCCACAGTTATTATTGATAAACAGGAAGTGCTTTCATTACATCTAGTCTCAATTATTTATGACATTTTTCCAACAACTTCACAGAGATTGCTGTAAATCCATCATTCAAATATCTTATCCGGAGTATCCTGTATGATTGCACATAGATAGGCAGAATGTGTTTAATGCTTGCATTTTACTTCCTCTGATTTTTATTAGTCAGCCATTAGTCAAATCTGTAGAATTATCTTTATGTCTTTGCAAATGCTAATTCACTCCCTGTCCCTGTATACCTCATAGGAAATTTCCATTGAGTAAGACTTGACCGTTGAAACTGAATTTCTTCTTTACAGACATAATAATGAACTTTTAACGTGTCAAGTAAAATACTAAATACTACGAATGAGAAGTTGAAGGATGCCTGAGTGGCTCAGTTGGTTAAGCAACTGCCTTCAGCTCAGGTCATGATCCCAGGGTCTTGGGATCGAACCCCACATCATCCTCCTTGCAGGGAGTCTGCTTCTCTGTCTCTCTCTCTCCGCTCTGCCCCTGTCTCCTGCTTGTTTGCTCCCAAATAAATAAATAAATAAAATCTTAAAAAAAAAGGAATGAAAAGATGAAAAGAAACACTCTCCTCCTTTGATTTATTGGGAGTCAAATCCTACCTTTTATACAATACCTTGTGACCACTTTTAGAAATCATTTTTATGGGTTCTTAGCCTGCTATACATTCCTTAAATGTTAACTCACAGAGTTTGACTTCAGTCCTCTTTTTTTTTCTCTCTCAAAAAATTCCTGTGTGCACATTTCTATTGTGATTTAGTAAGCATATATAAATAACTGACAACTAAATCTCTATCTCAGTCTATTTGTAGTCTGAAATACTAAATAGCTTCCAAAATATTTATGCTTAGATATACTACAGACATTTCAAGCTAACATAGCTAAAGGAAAACTCTTACCTTCTTTCACATTGTTCTTCCTCCTCATGCATTCCCCATCTCGGTAAAGGGAGTTTTAGTCCACAGGCTCTCTTAATACGGTAAAACTAAACTCAGTCTTCTTTTGCATTCTCCCAATATATTCACCAAATCCTATCAGTTTTGTCTTCTTATTCTCTCTCAAATCTCCCGCCACACTTCTTACTACTAAAAATCAAGCCTGTGTTACTTCTCTCCTAGATTGATACATTATCTTTTTAATTGCTTCCTAGAATTGAAATACTACCCCTTCTCCAATTCATCCCCCACCCTGCTCTCAGAATGTTGTTTCTAAAGGATTAATTGACTAGCTCTACTCCTAGAAATCTTTTCTTGCCTTCAGGATAAAATATAACATAGCATAGCAAAATATAACACGGTCTTTATGTACTGGCTGTTATCCTTCTCTCTAATGTGCTAGGGGAATGAGACATACAGAATTTGCTAAATCCAGAAAACACCATATCTCATGAGAAAGGTACATAACAAATGGCCTATGTATAGTATATATGAAACATATGAAGACATGATTTCAATAAAGGAATTATATTATATTATATTATATATCACATGTATGATCATTTTAATATACAAAGAACCTGAATCAATCATTTTATATTTTTATCATCCCTGTAAGATTTTAAGTTGAAAAATGTTTATCTTTGTACTAATTAGAATTAGTTATAAACATCTAATACAAGCAGCACCTGACATCTTTTTTAAATGTGTGAAAAATTTATTAGGTATTCATTTTTTCAGTCTTAAAAATTGGCTTTTATTTACATTTCATATTCCCTAATGTTGAGATGAATATCATGGGGAAAAAAAGATAGACACAAAATTCTGGAAAATTAAGTAACACCTTTACCTGGTGTTGGGAGTGGGAACAGGCCCATCAACTCTGTTAGCCTGCATTTGTTTTGGTCATAAAAGAAAGTATGTGACTTCACCGTAGTCATCTGTGGTAACCTAATTCTCACAGACTACCTCAGGATAACAGATGGGAAACATTTGTATAAAACTTCCATTTTCCACAGACTTTTTTTTTTTTTCAGAAACCCTGAAGTGTCCTTCTTTAGGCTATTAAAGTTACATCAGCTTTTTAGATCCTATTACCAGAAAGTAACAAGATTTTCTTCACCTTTTAAACTCAAGATCTAAAGAATGTCAGTGTATTGTGAAGCAATTATTTATTCTAATTAAGATAAAAGGTATACAATTCAAAGGATTTAGCATTGTCATTAAATATGTTAGATAAATGGGTATATTTTAGGATTAAATTTATTTAAGTTCTGCTAGCATGATATAGCCTGGCAGGAAAGCAAGGGGTACTACAATTCCATTATTTTGGAGTTAAACCTTAAATACTAAGCACACAGATTCCTGTAAAGATTAAGAAGCACTTCATTTAGTATTTGGTTTGCCATATGGAGTTGATTATTTCTAAATTTGATAGAATCTTACAGAGTAAGTCTCATCAGTTCCAGGGGAGAACTCTAAAGCTTTGACTTAAACGTCTCAGAATGGTGTTACATGTAAATTAAGTTAATGTGTAAGCATCTCTATAGATTTTAATTTTGGGGGAAATAACTTCCTGCAATATTTTTTTTTCCTGTAATAAATGACCTGTAATAAGTCTCGTGTAAGGAATCCATGGGCAGCAATACCAGAATGAGTATAAAATTTAATGTAGTCATACAGATTTTTTTTTGAATTTTGGTATATTTAATAAATGTTACTGAAATCTTATGGAATTTAAATATTGTATTATAATCCATGATCACAATAATGAGAGGTATAGGTCATATATATGAGGAAAGTGAATCTTTTATCTCCATATTTGTTAAAAAATATATAGGCCAAATATTTCTTCAAATTTCATTTCCTCAGAGGTAACTTCCCTGAAAATCCCAATTACCCTCCTTTCTCATTGGTTATCCCTTTACCCTGCCTTAATTTTCTTTTCAGTGCTCATTTTTACTGATAATATATTATATACTAATTAGCTTATTCTTAATCTCACTAGAACAAGATTTTGAGTTACTACTGTATCTCTGGTGCTTTTCTCCATCAAAATTTTTAACTGAATGCATAAATTCATGATAATATATTTTCAAGGGCCCCTTTTTGGAGTTAGACAACATTGGTTGGTGTGATTGTTAGTAACAGCAAAAGGTGAAAGACTATTGATACTTAATAACATTGTCTATAAAATCGAATATTAATAATGTTATTTAGCAAGGTTGTTGGTTTAACATATCAAGTGAGCCCAAATGAGAGTACTCTATACAATGCTCAAGTTTACTAAGATTATCATTATCATTATCATTGCTCTGACTTCATTTTGAACCAGTGACTTAAACTAACTTTGAACGTGATCACATTCTTTAAACTATTTTGTCTTCCAAAAGGAGGAAACAAACCTAACTGCCTTAGATATCTTTACTCAATTCATATATCATCAACTATGTAACTAAACATATAAACAAAAAGACTGGAAAAGATTTAAAAACTGGGCTCTCTCACATCTCTATAGCACTAATTACTTTCCTTAGAGGCATATATTTTCTAAAGATTTATAATATATGTATATATGTTATATTAATCATCAAAAGAAGCCAGAGGAAAAAAAATAAATAGCTGAAGTAGGTATAAACATGGATTCCTGAGTAATGAAGAATGCTCTACCAGTTTAGATCCCTGAAGAAAACAAGAATGAAGGATTGGGATCAAAGAGGTATATAGAAAAGAAAATTTATGTACCTATAGGTGTGATCACAAAACAGGTAGATATTTGCTTTTCACAGTAATGCTCATCAGAGAGAGTTATTCAGAGAGAAGACTTTCAACAATGAATGAACATGACCCATTCCATAGATGTCAGCCAACTTCAATCTGTAACCAGCTAATCCTCATGTTTGCATGATGGGTCTAAGAACAGAGTGACCATGGTGGCAGGGATAACCTGACCCCAAAAGGAATGAGTGAACCTCTCAATGAAGATGGTGGAGATACTGTCACTGCTGCATATAAGACTTGCCAACAACAGAGACCAAAAATGAGCCTTCAGTATGGCACAATTCCTTGAAGAGCTCAGGTCTCAAATTGGTTACACAGGACTTCTACCCTGGAAGGTACAAATGTTTATCTTTATCAGCTTCAGTATTTATTCAGAATATGGATTTCTCTTTCCTGCCTGGGGTGCCTCTGCTTGCATGACCACACAAAAGCTTACAAAATACCTAACCTACTGATATGTAAATCCACATGACATTGCCTTAGAACAAAGAGCCTATTTTCTAAGAAAGTAGCTATTACCACAAGCACAGGAACACAGAATACACTGGTAATACTATGTTCTTCATTAAGACAGCCAGCCTAATAGTAAATTAGCCTTCAAAAGCCTAAGTTAGGATGCCATCTCAGAGGAAATACCCATCAAAATTAAAATGCTGTCCTTTTGGATATCTATATCTGCTCAATCATTGATTAATATAGCTCCTGTAACATATTGGGTCTCAGAAACAAGGGGTTCAGTAGGATTGATTTCTTCTACCTTAACTTCCAGCGTCCTTGCATAAGTTATGAGCCCACTATTCTCACCAACTCAGACTTTGCTATTTTAAAGGCCTAGTTACTAAGGGAGAAATACTTCCAACAAGGATTATAAGGATCCCTCTGAGCATGAAGCTGTAAATATTACTAATTCACTTTGGGTCCCTTGTGACAGTAAGCTAGTGGTCATGTTACTATGAGGCACTAGGCTTGCTGTTCTGGAGACAGGACAGTAAAAGTAAGGAGGAGTCTGCCTGGAGCCCAGGGGGTCTGGGCAACTCTGCCTGCTCTGCTTGTCCCACTGAACCAGTATATGGGAATGGCAGCAACTATGGCCTGACAAAGGCAAGGTTACTAAAGTTTTAGACCTCTCAAGAATAAAGGTCTGGGGTCACTCCACTAGTAAAGCAGGAAGACTAGCCAAAGTACTGGCTAAGAGTGAGGGAAATGTAGAACAGCAATAGAATAGAGGGACAATGAATATTGATAACAGTATCAGGACAGACCGGATGAAGAAGCTGAGGCTGTAGCTTGCTTCACAGATCCTTATTCTTTAAATCTTTCAGTTTGAGGCAAGCTAAGACCTTAAGGGAGACTCCCCTGTTCTGCTCAGAAAGGAAATGAAAGTATATTGTCCTCACAATTATGGAGACTCTATGTTGCAGTATGAAAGCCAGATATGAAAAGCATTAGTGTATCTCTGTGGTTCTAGAGTTGGAACATATCATTCTTCCCACTCACAATTCCCATTCACTACTTCAGATCTTCCAGGCCTTACCAGTTGTTTATTGTAGCTGCCACTATAGTGATTTGACCTGTGTAGCATCTCACATACTCCATTCAAGGACAACCTTACAATTCCTTGACTCATGCTTTCATTTTCTACCCAGGGGATTTCCTAAGAATGACTCCATGGGACTCTGCTTGGTTTTCACATATGCACAACCTAAAAATAGTCTTGTGCTAACACCCAATGGAGCAACACTTTTATTATGGGAGATGGGAAACTATGGTTAAGTTCTTCTGCCTTTCTCACCCCATGATAGTCAGGCCTATATAAACTGAGAAACAGTATATTTGAATTCTATAGGTGGATCCTAAGGGACTAAAACAAATCATTTAGCAGTAACCAGATCATTAAAGTATTCTCTAACTTACTTTACTTTCCTGTCTCTCACTTCTGTTCCCTGGGATTGCACTACCTACTAAAATAATAGCAATTAAATGCTTTGTTTTCTAGGGAACCCAGGCTAAGATAAAAATCCTTCTTTGAATTGCATGATATTTCTCAAGTAAGAAGAGAGCAATGAAAATATAGTTTGAAGATGTAAAAGCTGTGAACAAAAATAACACTGGTATTCTCTACTAAATGATTATGTATGGACTTTTATTCAGAACAACATTCTGCTTTTAAATAGATTATTGCTATTTTTCTAATTTTATTACTTTATATAATAATTTAAAACTCAAATAGTAGGCATCTACATTATGCTTCTTTTGTTGATCAAAATTTGTGAATGATGGTCATATTTAGCACCTATTTTTAATAATATTTTTAAGATCAGTTGGGGCGCCTGGGTGGCTCAGTTGTTAAGCGTCTGCCTTCAACTCAGGGCATGATCCTGGCGTTCTGGGATCGAGCCTCACATCAGGCTCCTCCGCTGGGAGCCTGCTTCTTCCTCTCCCACTCCCCCTGCTTGTGTTCCCTCTCTCACTGGCTGTCTCTCTCCCTGTCAAATAAATAAATAAAATTTTTTTAAAAAAAAGATCAATTAACATAATGGAATAACATTATTTGGAAAGTTATGAACATACAAAATATAATTTCCCAATACATTTTTGAAAGAAAACCTCATGAATTCTCTTCACGTGTGCTCTATTATATTACTAAGTAAGAAATCTAAGAAGTGAAAAAAATATATCTGAGTTCTGGGAGTGAATATGCCTAGATATAATTAAAATTTAACCTGCATTTTGAAATTTAAGATCAGGACACTAGTTTAAAAACACTTCATGCCATAAAAAAATTGCCTATCTTATTTTTTTAAGGTTTTTCTATGTTAAAATTAATTCCTCTTTCCTCTCTCACTTGCTCTTCCTCTCACTCTTGTTCTTTGATCCCTTGCACTACCACACTTTCTCTGGCAAAGGATCTGCAGTAGAAATATGAGAACACAAGAATTTTCCTAAATTCCTTCTGTGGTGGTATCATCTCTTGGCAGACTCCATGTTACAGAGTGAATGTCTTGCTGCATAATTCATAAAAAAAATATTACTTTAGTTGAATCCCCATGTTAAAATAATACATATCATAAAGTATGTATAGGCTCTATAATATTGCGGGAATTCCAGTGGGAGCAAACTATCTCAGATGATAAGCTTTCATTAATCATAGGTGTCACCATTAGTAAATAAAGGAACATTGAAGTTCCCTAAAGCAGGAACCATGAGAGAGGAGGAAAAGCTAAAAGATATATATGAAAAAATCAGGTACTCTTAAGAGTAAGCCTAATGCTCTAAAATACTAAATTGTGCTCAAAATATTTAGAGGGATAATATTTCATTGTTTTAACAGCTTCACTTTGTCATGTTTACATGCTTATACACCAGAATAAATAATGTTCTATTACATTTGAGAGCAGATTTTTATCCAGTTACATGACTCTCTTGAGTAATGAAAACTCACCTAAACATCATTTAACCTACTTCTTGGCTGAGTTACCTGTAGTTTAGCAAGTAGCATACAAAGAACAGCTATTTGATTGGCACCTACATGCTCCAACAAGAATGTCTCTAAATTCAGAGAAATCCAAACAAAAAGAAAGTAGTCAATTATACCAATGCATTAAAAGAAAAAGAAAATGGAAAATAAAATGTAATTAGACAAAAGAGTAAATAAAATATTTTTTATCCTTGCCAAGTCATAAAGGTTTTTTTATGTTTTTTTGCTCTTGTCTGATAAAGGCTATATCACATGGTATTCTGTTGAGATTTGCAAATGATATTCTAACATTTTTGTTTGTTTTCTATAATAAAGCATTTTTAGACTTTGAGTCTTTATAATAATGTTCATTTTCCCATTTTTCATTATCTGTCAACTAATTCCCATACACCATTTTTGTTAATTACATTACTGATCATCAGGGGTTGGGGGTGAGGAAACGTCCCAGCATGACGTTTAGCAATAATCAAGATGTGTGGAGTTTTGGTAACATGGCTGTATAGATTCTCACCAATCTCGTTCCTTAATTTATTTCACATAGAGGAACTATATTCTCCACAATTCTATGTAATTAAATTGGTACCCTGTGACTAGTTCTGGGCAATAGAATGTGGAGAGTAGTGTATACCCTACTTGATTCAGTCCCTAAAATTTCCTGTAAGAGCCTTGGCTAGGAACCTAACCTCACCGTCATGACTACAAGTAAAGGATTTCAGATGTCAAAGCCACACAGTAGAAAGATACTAGAGTCCAGAATAACTACTAGATGAAAGTTCTCAGGAAAGATTCTTCACTAGCATCAGACAGTTAAATCCAGAAAAAAAAATTAAGATAAAATCTTGCATTTGGTTAATCCACAGAAATTTGGAAACTCATTTTAGTAGCCAATGGTAAATGCTTTCATGATTAGAGTCAAATACAGTGATCCTAAGGTCAAATATTGTTATCAGATTTATACAATAGGGCAAGTTGATATGTGTAACTCCTCATTTAATTTCAGTCAGATTTATACAATAGGGCAAGTTGATATGTGTAACTCCTCATTTAATTTCAGTCATCTCAGATACTTTCACCTAATGAACAGAAACAAGATATTTGACTCTGACTGATGGGTTCTATAAAAACCTGAACATGCGAACTATGGAATATCAAAATCCCTACTGGGACTTGAAACCCAGTTTCTTCTCTAATTTCCAACCATAGAAATATAAATTGAGGTCATTTACCTCTCAGGAGGCAATGAGTTACCTCTGTCCTACACTACTACTCTGCCTAGTCTTTGTGGAGCATTAATTTTCAGCTATTTGGAAAATAGAGATGTTGATTATTGTGAGAAGAGCCATTTTTAACAATCAGTATGAGGAGACACTGAAAATATGAGTGATATACTAAAAATAAGCTGTATATTTTTTGCAATAAAAAAGAAAAACAATAGGGCATTCTGGAGAAACTGTAGAGGTAGCATACAAGAAAGTTACAAAAAAACATATCTGAGGCAAGGTAAAATATGTAATGATTACAATAACTGATGGAATTTAGAAAGAATACATTTAACTGAAAAATTGTGAATATTATACATAGAATGATAGGAATAGAGACATTGAACATATAGAGAAAAAAACCACCTTAGTACACTACCTGTTCTGCAGTAAAGTTAATAAATACAAACAAAAATAAATATCTTCTGTAAATATTTTTTGCTTTTCACTTTTTAGAATTAACCTTAACATAACACACTGAAGACAAAAATATTGCCAGAGCATAAGTGTTTTAACTTGGATGATGTGGAAGTAAAGATATAATTGCAAAAGTTGGGAAATAAAAGGGAGGAGTAGAGGTAGAGACAAGAATAGTATTGTTAATATCTTAATATTTATATAAAGATGAATTAAATGATGCTGGATAACTAAGAAGTTAATAGTTGTAAAGGGAAGTTGATGGAAGGATATAGGAAATAATGTAAGGGGTTCAGAGCTTCATCTTTCATAGCTGAGAGTTAATAGACGATGTCTAGAATTAATGCAAGGCATAGTGAAGTAAGCATACTATTTAACATTATTGAGGTAAGCAAGGAGAGAAAATAAATTGTTATATCTGTTTATTTCCCAGCATGGGGAAATTTGACAACAGACTTCTGTTTATTATTGCTTTTGGTACTTACTTTTTTAAACTATATGCATGTTTACTTTTTGCTTCCTTTTTTTTTTTAACCAGACATAGTAATGTGAAGAGAAGAGAAAAAAAGAAGACTTAAAGAAAACAGTAGTTATATAAGAAAGTACTGACCAGAAAGCAGGATGTCTGACAAGACAAAACATGGCACATTTAGAAACCTCCAACTAACCTCTCAGTGTAGATAGAAACATAGGTGGACAAGTAATCGGTGTGGGGAGATCTCCCACTTTTGCATGACATTTGAGTGAGCCCTCTTGGTTGATGGATAAATGGAAGAGCAAAAATTACTTTTAACTTATTTTACAGCCAATGAAGAATTGTTTTTAAGTATGTTCTCTATATAGTAAGAAAGTAGTTCTATCTATCCTATTCTTTCCCCATTCTATAATTTTTGGTTAAATTCTGCACTCTGAGTTTCAAAGATCTCTACTAATGATCAAAGTAATGTTTTTGAAATGAAAGGAACACAAAAAATAAATCAACTGCTCAGTTTTTGTTTTGAAAGTCAGTTTTTAAGACTTGCTTTGAAAATCAAACTATTTTTTTTTACTTTTTATTTTGAATGAGTTATTTTGTATTTCATATGCTCCAGGTTTACACATAGTTAACAGAAAAAAATGCATCATTATTTTAGTTCACATTAAATAACAAAAAAAAAAAAACAAAAAAGTTAACATAATGTTCAATATAAGATAAATAATTTGGTCTAGATTCCTGAAAGAGATGACAATGATATTTAAAAAAAAAAATCGATTAACTGAATTGGGCTCATGGAAGCCAGGAAGTCCAAATGAACTATAGGAATTAAGTAAAACACTACCTAAAAATATGATGCAGTAACAATAAACTTTTGGGAAAACAGTAGAGAGTTGTAATCAACAATGGGGTAACTAAACACAAAAGATTTATATTAAATACAAGCTTAAGATATAAGAATCAGGGATCCCATTGTCTGGGTATACCATGGTTTATTTATCCATTTACCTACTGACGGACATCTTGGTTGCTTCTAAATTTTGTAAATTATATATGAAGCCACTCTAAATATCTGTATACAGTTTGTTGTATGAACATAGCTTTTCAATTCATTTCAGTAAATACCACAAATTACAATTACTGGATTATGTGTTGAGAGTATCTTTCGTCCTGTAAGAAACTACTAAACTGTCTTCCAAAGTGGTAGTACCATTTTGCCTTCCCTCTAGCAATTAAGGAATATCCTGTTGGTCTACATTTTTGTCAGCATTTGGTGTTCACAGTGTTTTATTTCAGCCATTCTAATAGTTGTGTGGTGGTACCTTATTATTGCTTTAATTTGCCATTCCCCAATAACATAAGATGTTGAACATCTTTTTACACACTTACTTGCCATCTACATATCTTTTTCAGTGAAGTGTCTGCTCAGGTCTTCTGCTCATTTTTTAATTGAGTTCTTTATGTTCTTATTATTGAGTTGTCAGAGTTATTTTTATATTTTAGACAATAGTCCTTTATTAGGCATATCTTTTGCAATTTTTTCCCAATCTGTGGTTTGTCTTCTCATTATTTTGGCATTGTCCTTTGCAAAGTTTAATTTTAATGAAGTCCAGCCTATCAATTATTTTTTTAATGAGTGATGCCTTTGGTATTGTATCTAAAAATCCATCATCATACCCAATGTCATTTGGTTTTTCTCCTATATTATCTTCTAAAAGCTTTACAGTTTTGCATCTTACATGCTGATCAATAATACTAACAAAGAAAAGCAGTAGACTAAGGTCACAATCCATATACTAAAATAACTCTTCAGGTTATTACTAGGGGTAGAAAGTGGGGAAATGGAGAGATATTGGTCATAGTGTACAAACTTTCAGTTATGTAGGATGAATAAATTCTAGAGATCTAATGTACAGCATGGTGACTATAATCAATAAAACTGTATTGTATACTGGAAATTTGCTAAGAAAGTAGATCTTAGTCCCTCTCACCACAAGAAAATAAAAATAAAAATAAAATTAAAAAAAACAAGGCAACTATAAGAAGATATGTTAACTAACTTGACTGTAGTAATCATTTGCTATAATCATACATATATACCCAGGTCATGTTGTATACCTTAAATATATGCAATTTTTTATTGAAAAAAAATAAAGTAACTTTTCTGGTTTTCTGAAACTTCTATTTACACATATCAGTTAATACTTAGTTTTTACAACTGAGGGCTTCAGAGGGGAGGGAGGTGGGGGACTGGGATAGGCAGGTGATGGGTATTAAGGAGGGGACATATTGCATGGTGCACTGGGTATTATATGCAAATAATGAATCATGGAACATTGCATCAAAAACTGGGGATGTACCTTATGGTGACTAATATACAAAATAAAAATTATTAAAAAAATACTTAGTTTTTACCACGCCACACAATAGGTACAGATTCTAAATGATATTGATGGTTGAAAAGCTAACATTAAGGGGCTACTTATAATTTCTTTATATTTAAAGAAAATGGAATTATTTTGTTTATCTTTGCAGCTTTAAAATGTGTAACTGTGAGAAACTAAGAAACTTTTTATTGAAAGTGGCATTTCTATTAACATGCTTAGTTGTGTGTTCAATAGGCATCATTTCTTTTTACATCATTTTCCTTGGTATCTAAAAGAAAGGGAAAGCTATAGTGTAATAATCCATACTTAAGTTTTATGTAATATAATTTTCATAATAATTCACATTTGAATTGAATTTTACTATATTTTCAATTCACATGGAAATTAAGAGTATTATTATTGACTTTTTATTCCTCTTAAAATCATCCAAATTTGCCTTGTCTCTTACATGTAATCACCTAGAATTTTGGATTGAAGATATTATCTTAAGGATGTCAAACCTTACCAACATATCAGTTTATTCATTTATTCCTGATTTACTCACATAATATTTATTGAGCACTGATTATGTTTTCAACACATAAGATTTAAGGAAATTAAATCTCTTTCCTATATAAATGATCACTTCGGGAGAGACACAGATATATAATAATGGCAGTATACAGAACTGTGACTATAATAGGGTCAGCTAGCACAAAGAAAATAGCTCTTGGGTGAATTAAGAAGATAAGTATTTGAGCTGAGTCTTGAAAACCAAATATAGTCATTCAGGTTGAGAAGAGGTAAGAAAGGTTATCAACACTTCCAGGAGGAAATCATTGGGGAGCTTTGAGCAATAATCAGGGCCAGCTCGCAAAGTCTTTTATGCCAACATAATGAATTTGTAGGCAACACTGACTGATTAAATTGTTTTAATATTTTACACAGTGGAATAACAACATCAGCTTTTCATTTTAAAAGATTTCTCACATAATAATCTAAATGAATTCATTTAAGTTCAATGTAGTTTTTTGTTCTCTAGTGCCAGGTACTAGGAAAACAATACCGAAAAAGGCAAAGGGCCTATAATTAGATGAAAAACAGAATTTGAACAAAAAGCTTAGAAAGCTCAGAAGATATCAATCTAAGAAAAATCAATCTAAGATACTTTGTAAAACTTGGTCATCTAAGAAAGATAACCTTGACAAAAAAAGACAAATATTTAAAAATTAATGGTGGCAAGTTTTGCTTAGCATGAAAAGATGCTGATAATTGTGATATAATATATAAGGATAAAGAAAAACAATGTTTTCAAAAAGGCACAAGATGGTAGCAATGACAGCAAAATGGGAAAAGGAAAGTTTCAGCTCTTATCTCCACAGAAACACTGATTTAACAACCATCCATGGATGAAAATACCTTCATGAAGGTTCTGGAATCCAGGAGAGAAGTTACAACATCCCAGTGGAGCACCGAAATGAGAAAAGAAGCATTCCAAAAGACTAAGAAGAATAGTTTCACTTTATCCATGTCACCCCTCACCTAGACTGGCACAGTGCAGCACCAAGAAAGACCCTCTTAGTTGGTAAGTGGGGGAAAGAGAGAATAAAGTGACATTTGACTTTTCATATCTGAGAAGCCTGCTTTGTCCTGCCATACCCACTGAGGAATTATTAGCTATAATGTCTAGGAGTAGCTAAGAAAAGGAAATTAGAAGAGGTTTCAATAATTAGTCCCTGAATCTCAGCAGATGGCCTGCTGCCTCCAATAGCAGGTTCACCCACAGACCCCAGAAGCAGTCCAGGTGGCTCACCAGTAGATCCCATCCACTGGTCCACCAAGAATCTCCAGCCAGGCTGACTGGTGAAGGGCTTACTTTGACAGAACCAGGTGATAAAGACTGGAAGAGGTGACTATTTGTTCAAATCCACCAAAGTAAGAAAGAAAGGATCATGAAGAATCAAGGAAACATGACATTAGCAAAGGACAAAATAAAGCTCCAATAACAAACCTTAAAGAAATGGAGATCTACAAACTTCCTGGCAGGTAATTCCAGATAATCATCTTAAGGAAGTTCGGTGAGCTACAAAAGACAAACAACTAAACTTAATTAGGAAAACACTGCATGAGCACAATGAGTAGTTCAAGAATAAATGGCACCATAAAAAAGAACCAAACAAAAATTCTGGAGTTGAAATATACAGTGATTTAACTGAAAAATTCAATAGATAGCTTCAACAGCAGATTTGATTAAGCAGAAGAATGAGCAAGCTCAAAGACAAATCATTTGAAATTATACAATCAGAGGAATAAAAAGAAAAAAAGTGAAGAAAGCCTAAGGAACTTATTATACATCATCAAAAAAAATCAATATACACATTATAAAATTCCCAAAAGGAGAAGACAAAGGAGCAGGAAGCTCATTCAAAGAAATAATGGCTGAAAACTTCCTGAATCTGGAGAGGCAACTAGACATCCAAACTCATAAAGCACAAAACATTCCAAATAGGTTGAACCTACACTGATATACATTATAATTAAATTGTCAAAAGTCAAAGATAAAGAGAATTTTGAAAAGTGACTTGTCATATCCAAGGAAACTACCATAAAGCCATCAGCAAACTTCTCAAAAAATATGTTATAGACCGGAAGAAAGTGAAATGCTATTTCCAAAAGCATAAACAAACAAACAAACAGAAAACTTCTATGAATATTATACTGGCAAAGCTGCCCTTCAGAAATGCGGGAGAGAGAAATAATTTCCCAAACAAAAACTGAGGAAGTTCATCACTACAACTGCCTTCCAAGAAATACTAAAAGGAGTTCTTCAAGTGGAAACAAAAGGATGCTAACAGTAACATAAAAACTTACACAAGTTTAAATCTTACTGGTAATGGTAAATATATAGAAAACTTCAGAAAATGTAATACTGCAGTGGTGGTACATAAGTCAATTTTAACCCAGGATAAAAGACAACATTATTAAGAATAACTCTAACCACAAAAATTTGTAAATGGATACTCACCATTAAAGAAGTAAATCCTGACATCAGTAACATAAAATGTGTATATGGAGAGTAAAAATCATAGAGTGTGTGTGTGTTGTGTGTATGTGTGTGTGTGCACGCGCATGTGTGAAATTCAAGTTAAGTTGTTATCAACTTAAAACAGTCTGTTATGACTATAAGAATGACTGTAAAAAATTTTATACAAGGCTCTGGGTAACCACAATGAAAAATCTACAGTGGACACAGAAAATATAAAGACAAAAGAATCAAAGGATATCACTACAAAAATTATCAAACTACAAGAAAGACAGCAAGAGGAGAGAGGAACAGAAGAACAACGAAACACAGAAAGCAATGAACAAAATGGCAATTGTATGTCCTTACCTATCGATAATTACTTTAAATATAAATGCATTAAACTCACCAAAAAAAAAGATACAGAATGCCTAACGCTAATAAAAAAAAATCATCCAAATATGTGCTATCTATAAGAGACTCAGTTCAATTTAAGAGCACATATATGCTAGAAGTGAAGTGACAAAATAAAATTCCATGCAAACAGTAACCAAATAAGAGCCAGGATGGCTATACCTATTTCAGACAAAACAAACTTTAAGTCAAAACTATCATAATGATAAAAAGGTCAATTCCACAGGAAGATAAAACAAAATACATATAAACCCAACAACAGAACACCTGACTATATAAACCAAACATTGCAGATCCAAAGGGAGAAATAAACAGCAGTACAATAGTAGTTGGAGAATTTGATATCCCACTTTTCAAAAATGGATGGATCATCCAGACAGAAAAGCAATAAAACAGCAGATATGAACAACACAAAAGATGAAATGAACTTAATAGTCATATACAGAACATTCAACCCAATAGCAGCAGAATACACATTATTCTTAAGTGCACACAGAATATTCTCCTCATAGGTTTAAAGAACCGAGGCAAATGATTTTCATAGCTGTCTTAGTTTCAATACTTATTGAGCCAAAAAGCATTCCTTACTTACCATAGAGCATTCTTTCAGAATCTAGTGGAGTAAAAAATCCTTGGTATTGCACTAACACTGTTGATCATTAGTTAGGTAAGCCACAAGAATAACTTCATTGCATGTGACATATCAGGTCATGAATGGAAATAGGGCAGAGTCAAAACGTCAGTTTAGAGGTAGAAAAATATAGAAATTATATATTAAAAGTTAATACTGGCCAATAGCAGAGACTAGAGATACTGTAGATGTTGTGGGAATAAGTTATAAAACAAGGGCAGAAGAATAAACATATAGTAAATCTCCAGAATAAGCAAAAGTTCAAGAACCAGGTAAAATTAACAGCAAATTCTTATATAATACTTATAATCATGCAAACCATTGTTGTGTATGTTTTACAGACATTAAATCATTTAGGACTTACAACAATTCTATGAACTTACTAATTTTGATATCTCTATTTTACAGATGAGAAAACTGATGGTGAGACAGGTCAAATAAACTTCCAAAGATGGCCCTGAATGCTGTGAAACAGCTGCCTGGTTCCAGAGTCTATACCCTTTACCAAGCCAAGTGTTTGATACCAATTGGCAGTTCTACAGAAAAAGGCTCGCCATTTCAGATAGTGAAAATGCATAGCAAAGGCATGGGAAAGATAAAACAAGAGAAAGCAAATATTTAAACTACTATAGAGCATTTTTATATCCACATATTCCATGCACAATTCATATGCCATCATGTAATTAACGTGTGCTGGAAAAATCATGGCTCCAATCTACAGCCAAGGTCAAAGATATTCCACATCTGATTAGGGTTGAGTAGTAAGTCTTAAATGTCATCTGTTATGTATATTCTATACCCTAGGCTGTATTTCTCCTTTTAACCAAATGAAAGTTTTGTGGCTTATAATGAAGGGTTTAGCTTGCTTTTTGCCTCTGGGAATGAACTCAGTCCAATAAGGTAAACTGAGCTAGACAAAAAGTGAATTTCTGTGAAAATGTAAAGTGGCATAACTAAAATACTGTACAGATTATTCATGATTTTTTGTTGTATCTCAAAATACATATTTAATGAAGGTCATAATTAATAAAATTGCAGTTTGTAGATTTAATTATGCAAGGTGTGTAGTCTACATATTTTGAGAAATAGAACCTGTTTCATTACTTTAAATTTTAAGAGAAGGCTTAGAAATATAAAACAAATCAAAACTGTTTTTTAAAAAAATGCCTTTCTGCAATGTGACATGCTAAGTATTATATAGTTCTAGATTTAAAGTTTAAAGGTAAAGAAAAATATGGTATTACTTATTTCTACTTAGATTATTTAAATTTCATCTACCTTCAAATTTCACTCCCCAAAAAAACCAAAACAAAACAAAATCCTCTTCCTACTTTCAACATGTTTATATTTTTAATCCTAGAATAAAAGGTTAAGCAGAATAAAATAAAATAAAATATAACCAGTCAAGAAGTTTCTCCTTTTTAAATCTAGTACATGACATTTACCCTTACTGAGAATAGAAGTTGTAAATAGCCAAAAATGGCTTCAAAAATTAAATTACTAAGTTATTTCTTATTATCTTTTATGATAAATAAGGTCCCACTATGAAATTTAAAAAATAATGTAAAGGGCATTATAAACTTCATAGATTAAATGTAATTTGTTTCCATTCTTACCCATATTCATATTTGTAACCAAATAACTTTTAAAAAAGAGGGTTTAATGAAACTGGAATAGTATGACCAGTTGAACTCTTCATGCTCTGCTTTCCCCTAAATCCAGAAAAGCCATAAGAGTTTTAATCCATCGCTTTACATTTTAATATATGCCATTAGCATTAGTGTTCATTTTGATAAATGGGTAATATTCTCTTTCTATGTTCATTTGAACAATTTAGTGTTTAGGAGCTAACAATTTAAAACCAACCAAAGGAATATAAAATATTAGATAGGAAATCTTTTCAGTTTAGATGTATAATACTGTATGGATTCAATCACTTGCTCTGTGAAATATAAAGGTTTTTATTAAATAGACACATTGAAATACATAGCCATTTTTAAATTTTTTATTTAATTTTTAAAAAATTTTTAAGTAACCTCTATACCCCACGTGGGACTCAAATTTACAACCCTGAGTTCAAGTTGCATGCTCTACTGACTGAGCCAGCCAGATGCCACATTTCTTTTTCTTTTAAAGATTATTTATTCAAGTAATCTCTACAACCAATGTGGAGCTTGAACTCACCACCCCAAAATCAAGAGTCACATGCTCTACTGACTGACTGACCCAGGTGCCCCAAAATACATATCTATCTTTAAAAGTAAGAAACACCACTCTATGGCTGTAATTTTCCTAAAGCCATGTAACTTTCCTAAAATAGTTTATCTTAAAACAATTTAGTAATGATTTCGAACTTCAAAAATAGTCTTACTACCTTCACTATGCGTTTTACATGTTGCTTTGGATTTATAACCATTTCAGAAAAGATGATCCATATATTCACATTGTTGGAAATCCCCATTTTGGATAAAGGGGAGGAGAGAAGAAAGAACATTGTAGTAAGTTGATTCTAAATGACTCACAGTGATCCCCTCTTCCTGATATTCATACTCTTTTGCAGTCTCTTCCCTTTGAGATTTGGACTGGCTTAGAAACTTGCTTCAAACCAATAGAATACAGGAGACATAATAGGATGCTACTTCTGTGATTATATTACAAGAGATTGTAACTCATCTTGCCAGTAGATTCTTTTGCTGGCTTTGATGAAGCAAATTATCCTGTTGAGGAGACCCATGTGTAAGAAACCATGGTGGCCTCTGGCCAAAGACCCTCAGTCCAACAGCCCAGAAGGAACTGATCCCTGGCAACAATCATGAAAATGAACTTAGAAATGGGTCATTTCTAGCTGAATCTTCATATGAGACCTCAGCCCTGGCTCATACCCTGAATGCAAACTTGTGAGAGATTTTGAAGAAAAAGGTAAGCTCAATCTTGCCCACACAATTCAATTGACTCACAGAAACTGTAAGAAAATAAATATATGTTGGTTTTAAGCCACTGTTTGTAGTAACTTATATGCAACAAAAAGACATATATCTATATCTATCTGTCTATATATCTGGTATTAAATATATATGTTAAAGACCAGAAAGAAAATATTGAAATAAAAACACTCATATAATAAAATAATAAAACAATAAAATAAATACAATGAATTAGTTATAGATTGAAAAACAATTCTGGACTCAGTACAGAACAAATTTTGCTATAAAATAAAACTTCATTCATCACAATTAGAAAATAACTACACAGAATCTGCAGTAAAAAAGACACAAATTCTAAGAACTAACAAGCCATTTCAAATACAAAAATGTTAGTTTTAGCTTCACTACCTTTCTTATACATCAATCCAAAAGTTATTTTACAGATTTATTAAAAAATAAATAAATACAAAGTTTGCAAAAACTGAGAAACAAAAATGTAAACCTAATGTAGTTTAAATTAAAGAATTATGTGTTTCATGCTTCAAAAAGCTTATTGAATTATTGTTCCCAAGAAGAAAACATCTATAAAAATATTTAAACCATAAAGTTCTATGGCAAATACAGAAAACTTTACCTTATGTAGGGTTACCAAATTATCCAAACAAATTGAGGATTTCAATTTTGTAATATTAATAAGTTTTTTCCATAATAGTAGAACTATAAAATATTCCAAACTTTTGGTAGTCCAATTTATGCCTTAACAATATTCTATTCTTAAAATATTTACAAAATATATATTTTTAAATTACATCAGTTCAATGAATAGAGTATTCAAAGTGATTAAGTCCATGAAAAGATCCTATGGAAGAAGGAAATAAGCAGGAAATTAAAAAATAATAATAATAAGTCTGAATGGAGAGATGGTTTAAGAAAGGAAAAATAATTAAATATGCCATAGGATGGCATATACATATGTCTAGCAAAGATGAAAAAACCAATGCAACAGAAACTTGATATTCAACAAAATAGTTGGGGATATAGCCGTTCACTTGTGGTGTGAGGTAATCTACAATTCTTTAACAGAATTGGTTGATGAGCTATTGTTAAAATCCTTAAGTCAGAAATTTCAATTTGAATAAATCCAGAATCAATCAAAAAGGAAAAAAAAGTTTTGAGCTACAACAGCAGTTCCTATAACATAGTAGGGATTTAATTCTTTCAACAAACATAGATTGTTTACTGTGTATTAGGTGCTATGATAACCATGGGTAATATTGTGGCAAATAAAAAGAGATACAGGTCCTGCCAGAATTCTAGGAATTTATAATCTTTCTAGGAAAAGGGACAATTAAACAAGCAGTGATTATAGAGAGCTTAATGACATGATAGGGAAATACAGGGTACTGTAGAACATAATTTATTACTAGCTCACAGCATGCATTTCCAAGCACTGTTCTAAGAGCATTTGTGCCTTAAGTAGTGTAATCCTCAGAAAAGAATAGAAAAGAAAAGAAAAGAAAAAAACACAAAATGCATAATCATTTCCATCTAAGGATGGGAAAATGAGATATAGGGATGTTAAACAACTTGCCCAAAGCGACATAACTTTTAAAATCCAGAGTTGGAGTAAAGAGTGGTTTGTGCTCTTAATCTCTTAATGTGCCTTTCCAATGATGAAATGGCTAATTTACATCAGGAAGGAACTTCGAGGGAAGTAAAACACTAAAGATAGGTAGTATCTAGCTAAGTAAAAAGGAAGGAGGTGGTGTGAGATTCACACAGAAAGTGCATGAAAGTAAAAATTGACTTTATTTCTAACGAGATTAAACTACTCCTATAATTGAAAATTTAGGATCTGCAGATTGCTTGTATCATTTGATTGGGTTTAGAAGACGTTTTATATTCTGGAAGCAGATGGATATTTTATGGAGGGATAAAATTCATTGTGAGTTATTATGTTACTTTTTATTGCAGTTTGATGATGTTATTTATTATCTTTTTTTCTTACATTTTTGCTACCGTAAATATAAAATGCACGTCTTCTTGTAATTCCAAAAAAAATATATCTGAGGAGTTTGTAAAATGAGAACGGGAGCTCTCTGTGATTTCAGTATGCCTCATCTTGACAGTATGGATAGCTGTCAGTTTGAACCCAGACTTGAACATGTCAATGAAAGCTCTTTCTGCAATATCAATAGTCCTTAATTCATGGAAACATAGAGCAACAAATTAGATCTACCCAACGTTTTACTTATTTCAAATTCTGCCATGTTCTATATTCACTAAAGTTTCTTAAAATGTTCAACTGTAAACCTAATTTAGATATCATTTTAATCATTAAAAAAACCCTTTAAACCCTTGATTTTCCTTTTATATTTCAATTTTTAATTACAAATTTAAGCACAGGGGCACCTGCCTGGCTCAGTCAGTAGAGCATTAGATTCTTGATCTCAGGGTTGTGAATTCAAGTCCCACACTGGGCATGGAGCCTAATTTTAAAAAAAATCAACAAAAAAAGAACATTTCCAAGACTGAGCTTATACACTGTGGATCTTCCTCAGATTTATATCTATAATTTGAACTTGAAAAAAAAATAAATCAATTTGGTGCCTGCTATAGGCAAGGACCTGAAGTGAGCATTATTTGTGACTGATAGAGATAAGATATGTACCCTCTAATATGTATTATACAAAGTGGTAAATAAGGGGACTTTTAAAATTTTCTACATGGGAAATAAACCAATGGACAGGAAGAATAAGAATATGAAATAAGTTGGAGACTCATTGTCTTTTCATTCTTTCACCCTAACAAAATAAATACATAAAGGGATTTGGATGGTGTATTTAAGAGTTCAAATGAACAATCGCACTGAAAAGAGGAGAAATTGTATTTTGATTGAGGGGAGGAAAAGAAAAAGCAGAAGTATAAAATTACAGACAAATATTTGAATTTTGAGACTTAATTGAGGCCTCCAACTTTCTAATTTCCTTAAAGTGGGACCCAGGGTGGTGAGAATGTTTGGGTGCTTGGATGAAGAATTTGGAAAAGTTTGTGTGGAGAATATAACTTGAAAAAAGATAAATAAAATACTTGTTCCCAATTAATTAATTTTAAACTTTATAAAGCTCATGTAAAGAGCATGGTATCAATTCTGAGAAAGGCAAAGAATACATACCAAGATAAGCAAAAGTATGTTTGAATTTCACATGTCTCTTCCTTCCATTTGTCCAAGTTATCACAAATAAATGGCTGTGAGATTCATAAAAATATCTTAAAAATTCTTAAGAATTCTTAAAAACATCATTCTTAAAAATATCAATGAAATATTTATATACCATGGTTTCTAGCAATAAACATTCAATTCAACCTCTCAAAAATCTCTACTAAAACATTTATGAAAATACAAGATGAAAACTCATACTTTCACATAAAGTAGGATTAATATACAACCCAGAAGATAGAAAGAATGTGACTAGAAAGAAGGTAAGCAAACATTGCTGTGGCTATATAGGTTGCATTCGGTAAATATCCATCATATAAACTAGTAATTATGGCTGTTTTGAGGAACTGATGTTCACAGTGCTGACTTAGAGATAGTTTTTTTGAGAATTGGGGGAGGAGGACTTGGGGCAATTCATTACATTCTCTAATTGGACTTAATTTCTTATAAACAATATTTTCAGTTGAGAAAGAGACAGTATGGGCTCTAGTACATAGTTCTTATTGGGCATTATAGTATGTCATATGTTCCATTGGTTTAGATAATGGGGACAGGAGATCCTACCTAAGTCTAGCAAGGACTCACAGGATGGATGCATGGATGCTTATCAGACACTAGAAAGTGAACTAATCATTATGTATACTATTTTGTTATCAGTGTATCTGAGAAGGGAGTTTACTGAATATGCATACAAAGCACAGATAAAGGAAATTCACTCTTTACATTTCTCTATCTACAACAGGATACATATAGAGTATATACATCATAAAGAATACAAAGAAAATAATAATAAAATGATCATTAAAAATATCTCAACAATATCTTGAAGACTCGGGGGTTAAATATACCTTAGAAAATGTATTTATAACATAAATCAAAAGGAAACTTTAGAAATCTTCAATCTTCCATCCTCAGTATAATGTAAAAATGCATAGTGATTTTAAAATGAGAACAAAAGTAGTTCCTTTTCTCAATACATCATATCTGGCTATCAAGGAAAAAATTACAAGACATATTAAAGGCAAAACAACCTAGTAACAAATAGATGATAGATTAGATAGCTAGATGATAGACAGATAAAATGTATGCAAAAAGTGAAGAAAACAGCCTGGGAGGAACTCAAAATACAAAGAGACTAAAACCATCAATGTAAGTTAAATGAAAAAGAGTTGATGAGACATTTTAAGGAAAGTAAGAAATTATGATCAACATTTAAAAATATATTTGTGTATATTTTACTATTTAAGGACAGAATATTTTTTAAGAATGAAAGAATATTCATCATAAGCATGACAAATGAAAAGATAGGAGAACCTGTCCAACGCTTCAGAACAAACACAGTATTTTAAATAAGAAAACAAAAACTTTATTGTAAATACAGAAGAAATAAAATTGAAATAAACACTAAGAATTTAAAAGATGGGCAGGGGAAAAACACAGGCAGTGAACATTTTCTTTTGATGAACTACCTATAGACAACCATTCAAGTTAAAAAACAAACAAACAGAAAATATTACTGTGCAAAACAGGGAAAAAGTGAAGATTTGATAATTTTTAATTACATTCTCTCACTGACATTGTTTAGAATTGCCAGTTCATAATGATTAAAAAATGCAGATCATATTATTTTTGCTTTATATTGTTTTTAAATTGTCCACAACAATGCAGTATATTTTTTGCCTTTGCCCAAAGTGTACCGCTCATACTAGCCTTGTCCTTGGAATGTGACTAGAAAGACATGTAAAATCTGTAAAATGTAAAATAACATTAATATGCCTGAGTAAATGGGAATATATACTTTGCTCATGGACAAGATAAGTTAATACTACAAAAATATCAATTATCCATAAATTAACAGATAAATTCAGTGCCAGTCCAATTACAACTTTTGGCAAAATGTTGGGGAACTTGATATATTAATCCTAAAATTACATGAAAGAATAAAAAGTTCCATGAGCACTTACATCAGTTTTTTAGAAAGAAGAATAAAGTTGGGATGAGGTTGTAGAGCTTGCCTTATCAATAAAGAATATGTAACAAAACAACAATAACAAAAAAAAATTGAAAAGACTAGAATTGGACCAAGAACAAAGAAATCAATGACATTGAAGGGAGAACCAGCTAAATAGTACACATAAGAAAAGAACTTGAACAGAGATCAAGCATTCATGATAAGGTTGCATCACAAATTAGGGATTAAATAAGACATTGTTTAGAGGACATTACTCATAAAACTAGTATTCTAGGAGAAACATAAAATTGGATCTTAATCTTGCACAATGTATAAGGGAAAACTCCAAATGGATTAAAATACTAAATATTAATGAATTAAAATACTAAATTATAAATTATACTAAAGTATACAGAAAAAAGTAAGAAATGTAAGAACATTTTTATCACATTTTTACAGGTTAAAATTACTGTGCAAGACCTGAAAAATCACAAATTAGGACCAAAATTATTTTGACATGATTGTATCAAAATTGAAGCTTTATGTTCAATTAAATTACTTTAATTTGCTTAGTCAAATATGTGTATAACCTAGTAATTGCCTCCCAAGTGAAGAGTAGAAAGAAAATCTTGCATAGGCATGTAACCTGGTATGTCTAAAAATACTCAGTGATGCATTGCTTTTGGTATTGTGGTGATGGAGTAAACCCAGGTGGCTATCACTAGAAGATGATGAATGCATGCTAAGAAATATCTAGCAGTTGAATGCCAGGTAATAACAAAGCAATAAGTATATGGTAAATTCAACATTTTAGTTTAATTTTTTTTAAAAAAAATGAGTTTCATGATAGAATATTTGTTGTGAAATTTGAACCTCTAACCCTAACCCTAATCTTGATTCTAAACCTAACAAAACAAAGAATGCATACACACATAGAAAAATATATCAAATACATTAGGGTGGGTGCCAGAGGAGGTTATGGAGGTGGAAGGAAAACATAACAAAATAAAAACAAGAGAGAGTTTTCTCAATAGAGAGAGTATTCTCAATGGGTCAGTCATAAGACTGTTTAATGAACTGAGCAGTTCAGTATCTCAATTCTCAATGGATAGAGTAAAAAAAAAAGAAAATATAGAAAGAAGAAAAAAATGAGAAAGACTTCTAGAAATAATGTCTTTCCAGAATGCAGAATTGTCAACAGAGTTCCTTTCATAGTAAATTAAAACTGGCCCTCATGAAATTTTGGAATGAAAGCTAAAAATAATACAAAAAGCTCTGGGGAGAAATGTGAGGTCAAATAGTTCACAAACAAGTGTTAAACATAAGAATGACATTCCGCTTGACAGAAGAATGAAGTAACCTTCAAAATTCTGAGGAAAAATTATTCCTAAATTATAATTCTATTCTTAATCAAACTATTCATCAAGTGTGAGAAGAATAAAGATATCGTCAGAGAGCTGAGTGGCGGCATAGATAATGCTATGTATTCAACAGATACATTCATTTTCCTCCAGGTATGTAGGAAATCTGTATTTCTCATTCTTCCTTGCAGTTAAGCAATGCCAAGTAATTGGGTTCTGGCCAATGGAGTATGCTGGCAATGATGTACATGTCATTTCCTTGCCTAGATATAAAATCCCTGTGTTAAAAAAATTAAATAAAACGTCCTTTTGTGATCAGCCAAGATCTCTCTTTCCCTTGAACAGTGAGTGGTTTTGAAGACCATAATTGTGCTGCATAGTCAGAGGGAGTGTCAGTTCTTTAATGACTGTTTAGAACAGAGACCTGGAGTTCCCCCACCCTCTTCATGGCTTAGACTATGGCAGGGACAATAAACTTTTATTGTGATATTATAAGATTTAAGAATTTAGATATATTTTTTATTTCAACATAGCCAAGCCTGTTCTAATGAAAAAATTTACTTCCCTTGGCAGTCTTTCTCAAGAAACTATATAAGAAGAAACCATACTCAAATGAAAGAAAGATGACCACACCAAGAAAGAATACAACATGGAGTTCTGTAAAAAGGATGTCAAACATATGAAAGAGGTTAAGTGCATTTTAGGACAATAAAAATCCAGAAGCCTCCAGAAGTGGTGCTCTACCAAAATAACTCTTCTATTTAATAAGAATGTGCTCATTTTCTGCTATGTACCAAGTGATATTTTAGAAACTAGTCGTATGGCATTTAATGCAACAGAATGAAACCTATGGAAGGATACAATGCATTAGCCTTAAATTCTAGAAACAATGGACTAATACATTACTTGGAACCCAGAAGTTTAATATAATGAAATTAATAGGTTAAATATATGTATAATTTAATATGTAAATATTAAAATATATACTGCATAGGAAGAACTTAATGTGTTCAATATAATTTATTATCTCATAGGGCTTAGAAAAAAATAGTTTTTCTTTTTCTTGAAAAATAATTTTTCTTCAGATAAAAATAACTATTTAAGCACACTAAAAGGCAATGTTAGTTGACTGCAGTGTTGAAGAGACAAAAGGAAGCTTAGGGACCTACACCAACTGAAGAACACAGACCAGCTGTGAGAAGAAAAGCAAACAAGCAAGCAAAGTATCTATGAGCCAGATTTTAACTTGACCCTCAAATTCCCTACTTTTGGATAAGACTTCTCTGTAGTTTACTAAAAGACTTGACTTGTTTTACATAACGTGCATTCATATTTCCTTTCTCTTGCCTACATTTTTCTGCATGCTTTTTGTTCCTCAAACAGTATTATGACTTATTTTTAAGAACTTCTAACAAACATTTGAGTGACTTAAGCATGGCTTTGTGTTTATTTCCAAATATTCCAAATAAAAAAATAAGGCAAAACTCTGAATGCAAATTTTACCGTAATGAATAGTAAATTACTACAGCTGTCAAGATCATCGCTGTCCACACTGTCAATCTAGGAGTTGGACTTTTGAGGTAAAATGAGTTAGTGACCAATCTCCAGTAGTAATAATTTATTTAATTATTTTTAAACAAATGTTATGACATATTTCCATAATTTACTATTTGTTTCAGGAGGAAAACCATTCCATATTTCAATCCAGCTTCCTCGCATAAATCCAAATTTCTATAGTTTCAATTTCCATATCAAACCTATATGTTAGCAATAGTAAAAGTATATAAATAAACTTTGTTCAAGGGTATAAAACACTCAAGAGTGTATGATTGGATTTCAATGCTTCTAATCTAAAGAAACAGCCTTCTTTTCTGCTATCTTTCAAGGGACCAACAAGTCATAGCCACAATACATAAAGAACTTAAGTTCTTTTTCTCAATGCTCACCTTGACCTATAAATATATTTAATCTATTTGCTGATCTGTCATGTGTTCGTGTTGAATACCTTGAAAGGAGATCATCAATGGAAGTGTTTGATGAGTAGATTTGTGATTTAAAAATGAAAATCTGCTATCTCTTCAAAAAAGTTGAATGTCTAAGACTATATCAACTACTTCCAATGCAGAAATGTGCTCACTTATCTCCGATTCCCTCAGATGGAATAGTTGTTTAGTTTTATAAAATGAGCACACTTAAAAAAATTGTGATTATGCTCAAAGGCAGAATATTATACTCCCCAAATGTATATGCTAAATACAGAAGTCACTAATAGAGAGTACAAGAAATGTTTACTGCACTTCTGCCAGTTAAGCCACATGTTTTCTCCAAGACTTCTTTCAACAGCTGCATCCTTCTGCTATAATGTAGAGGAAAATTACAAGCCTGGTTAAAGAAATTAGTAAAGAGAGCATTAAAATGGCACCATGTTCATCATGGTATTATAAGTTGGGGGATACAGTGCAGTCTTAGTTTTTATTTAATTGCCTTTTAGTGGGCAGAATCATTTTTATGTTTAGAAAAATCAATAAATCTACTTTTATTTAAAAACTGATATTTAAAGTATATAGTTATATTTATAATAAGGCCAGGTTCTGAATAGAGTATAAAATGACTTCCTTGATTATTCTGTCTTTAAATATTTGGATTTATTCACAGGATAAAACTTAATTTGTAATATCTCAAATAAGTTTACATTATTTTATTTTAGATGCTATAAGTACTTCTATGCAAACAAATATTATAAGTCATGCAAAGCAACTTATAATATATTACATACTGATTTTTTTCTATTTATAGCTATAAAGGATTGATTCTGTCTTGGAAACTCTATGCTCACTATATAATGCACTAGCTTGGAATATCAGACTTTTTTTTAAGTATAATGAGTCTAATTCTTCACTGAAAGCCAGATTCCTCATTCATTCTTCTAAATGCATTTTTTGTTTGGAATTTCTTTCCATGTTTCTGCAGTCTCAGTTTTCAAATCAGTGTTTCACTAATTAAGTATCAGGCAATAAGTGATAATTGTAAGTTTCAGGTAGCAACAAGGAGATGGGCATATTCAGCACTACTGAGTTTCCTTGGAAGACATTAACTTTAGTCTTGTCTTCACCGAGTAACAATGATATTTTTACAATCTCATTCTTCAAAACAAGAAAAGTGGAAACTTCAAATATTTATAATCTGCTGATCACAGTACTAGTTGGGGCTAGTAAGAATTCACCTACAGTAGTGAAAACAGTGAGTTCGTATTTCTTCCAGGGTACATCAATGTAATATTTGTTCATATCAGTTAAAGGACTAAAGATATTTCTCTTGAAATTATCTTGCAGAGTAGTTTGCAAATGTGAAAAAAGAAATGGAAAAGGAAAATCTTCACTGTTTTCTTTGCTATTCTTTCTTCCTCATTTTCTCACTGAACATAATACAAACTTCTATCACTTTATAGTACCAGGAGCACAGTATGAGAATTCCAGGTACCTGTTTTTTGGAATTCACTGTTCTAAGTTGTCTCGAATCTAATAACTAAAAAACATGGGTTTATATATTTTGTACAGCTTTTTAGTAGTTTCTGGTAATTGTTTCTCTTTATAAGTTACTATGGTTACTACATTTTGGCCAGAAGTAGGTATCTTTTACTTTACCTTATAACTCTTTTTTTTTTCAAAATATTTTCAATTTATCTAATCTCCTGATTTAGACTTTAAGCTTTAAAAAATAAGTCTTAATTTTGATGTTCCTCTTGTTTTTGCTTATTAAAAAAATCCCTAATGTGTGAAGATAGCAAATACATCCTTCCTGAAAGAGTGGGAGAATTGAATGTCTAAAGACTTAATACAAAGATATGATACTTCTCAAAAGTTCACGTAAGATGTGCTTTCTACTACAAAATATGTATTTTACTGTAAATTCATTGTTAAAGTTATATTCATTATTTTACACTAAAACTTTTATATTTTTCCTGAGATTTGCATATTCTAGTTTTGTACCACATCTTTTAATTTGTAATATAACTGCACTGTTTTTAAGCTCTTCTCCTACATATCCAACTATCAAATAAATATTTCCCCTTTGATGCACTAATACCACTTCATTACAGAACAAAAATTACTGAATTTTTTTCCTTTAAAATAACCACTTTCTCTAATTCCCCTCTTTTTATTAACATCACCTCCCTTTTTTTAGTATGATTTAAGACAACTTTGAGTCCGTATCTCACTCACTGTATCTCATTATTTAACCTCCTTAATTATGCTTCTCACATCTCCAAAATTTTTATGGCTTTTTGTTATCAGTTTTTATGAAAATTTTAATAATACTTCTTTTTTTTTTTCTAAGACATCACCATTGTAAGTATATCCACTCATATATTTCATTGTTTTATTCTCTACTAGACCTTAAAGCTCAGTTAGGGTAGAGACTCTTTCTTGTTCATTATTGTCTGAACACAGTGACCAGCATATAATTAGGATAGGAAAAATGATGATGAAGAGTTGGGTTTATCATATTATTTCATGCTTTATTTTGTAACAACTCTTTTTTTTATTATGTTCAATTAGCCAACATATAGTACATCATTAATTTTTGATGTAGTGTTCAACGATTCATTAGTTGTGTATAACACCCAGGGCTCATCACCACAAGTGCTCTTTAATACCCATCACTCAGCTACCCCATTCCCCCACTCCCCTCCCTTCTATAACCTTTAGGGTTTTTTTTCCCCCGGTGTCCAGAGTCTCTCATGGTCTGTCTCCCTCTCTGATTTCTACCCATTCAGTTTTCCCTCCCTTCCCCTGTGTTCCTCCGAGCTATTCCTTATGTCCTCTTACAAGGGTTTCCCTTTCTCCAAATCCTTTCCAACATTTGTTGTTTCCTGCCTGTTAATTTTTGCTATGCTAACTGGTTTAAGATGGTATCTCATTGTGGTTTTGATTTGTATTTCCCTGATGACTAGTGATGTGTAACATCTCTTGAATGCAAATTCTCCTTTTCATACCCTTCACCTACCATAGTTCAGGCTACTACCACTTAAAAAGATGCTCACTTCTTCATGCATTCTTCTAGTTCAATTTTAATTGCATATTCCAGTAACACTAATGCTCTTAAATGTCCTTTCCATTATGTTAGTCTTACTGCTTAAGTTTCAAATGTTTCTAAATACCTAGGGAACAGAATTCCCATTCATTCTATTTGCATCCCCAAACTCCATAATCTGCTTTCATTCTAACTTCTCAATAATGACAAAAATACACTTTCCTCTCCCTCTAAAATTAATTTTCAGTTTGGTCAATTTTATATTCTTAATATCTCTCAAATTTGATTGTTTCTTTCCAATCTCTTTGCCCTCAACTCATTTCAAGTAAACATCATTTCCTCCTTGGTCACCTCAAGCACCTGCTAAGGTATCTCCCCATATTAACTGGTATGTATTTTCCTTATTGCCCCTAACCAAGCTTAAAATTAACAGATGAAAACACAACTATTTCCTCTGTTAAAAACCTTTTAGTAGCTCACCATTGTCCCTCAGGCTAAGTCAGTATATATTACAGCTTGACATATAAAGCTCATTATCATCTGGTCTCCAAATACTTTGCTGGTTACATTATTCAACTCAATATTCTATCTCTGAGGACATGGGACTTCTTACACTTCCTTCTTACAGTTCATTATGTTTTCGCTCAGTTGCTAGACTTGCAAATGCAATCTCCACTCTCTAATAAGTTACCCATCCCTCAACCCAAAGTTTATTTGACCAATCCCTCAGAGACTTCAAGTCTTCCTTTTATTAACTTTCTCTTGGAATTATTTGCTGCTCAAATTATTTGCTGCTCATGGTTTTCAAATTCAAGTATAGGCAACCCTGTGGGTTTGCAAAAATGTTTCAAGAAGTATGTAGTATTTACAGATAGCTTAAAGGAAACCAGTATTTAGAATCTCAACTTACGGGTACACTTTTTACTAAATTTGGTCCATATGACAACACAGGAATAACAGAGATGTAGAGTTTCCTTCACCATTTCTCAATTCACAATTAACTTTCTCTTACATTCTCTTTTTTCTTCCCTTATGAAAGAAGTGCATTACCTCTCATCATCTTGAATCTTCTCTATAGCACACAATTTATGAAAGCTGAGTGTAAGCTGCTTGATTATTAGAAATGATGTATGATTATAGATCTCTGACTTTTTTCTTTTTTTAATTGATGTATAATTAACATACAGTGTTTATTAGTTTCAGGTATACAATATAATGATATTTGATAAGTCTATACATTATTTAGTGCTCATCAGGATAAGTGTACTTTTTTTTTGTATTTCAAATCTTTAATTAAACTCATTTATCTGCAACATGTTTACACAGAGGACAGATACAGGATTTCAAGTAACTGTGGTAGAGTCCATTGTCCATTTAAAATATACTTCTTTCTTCCACAAAAATGTGTTGAAAGGCAAAAAAAAAAATCTTGTATACTGCATAAGATCTAGATGCAATATTCTAATGTAAATGTATGTAAGATAAGTGTATTCTTAATACCCCTTCACCCATCCTCCCACTCACCTTGTCTCTGGCAACAAGTTTGTTTTCTGTTTTTAAGAGTCTGTGAGTTTGTCTCTTTTTGTTTGTTTTGTTTCTTAAATTCCACATATCAGTGAAATCATTTGTCTTTCTCTAACTGTCTCAGATTTCTGTCTGATTTTTAATACATAACACTGAAGGATTTCAAAGAATTAAGTGGTATTGATATTTCAAAATTCCCTTTTTTCACCCACATATTTATATAATTTTCCTTAGCACTTAAGTCTATTAAAAAATAAGGGCAAAAATTAATAATGAAACCTATTTTTTCCTAGATGAATTAATATTCACCCATGAATACTGAAAAATAAGGGCAAGAATTAATAATGAAACCTATTTTTTCCTAGATGAATTAATATTCACCCATGAATACTGAAACCACCTAAATATAGCTGCATTCATCTCCTTAAGAGATCCATTGCAAATATTTTATTATTAATAAATTTCACAATTTTCATATATTTATATATTTTATCAATTATGCACTAATATCACTGCAATGATTGCTCAATTTATAAAAACATTTAGGGACTAATGGTCACAAGAAATTTAAATAAAGAGTTACAATTAAGATAAGATCATCAATAGAAGAATTTTAAGAATAAAATATGTTACATTCATCTAAGTGAAAATGTTATTTGAAGGGAAATAAATTATTAACAACTTCTAACTATTAAAGATAGCTTAATTATTTTTTTAAATAGATAACAGTGTTAAAGTGCTAGTATATTTGGATTCCACTGGCCATATTTGCTTAGAAGACATTGCAGTTTAACTTAATAATAATAATATTTACAATCTTTAGATAGTATAGTTCCTGAAGTTTTATAAACTTAAGTTTTTTTAAAAAAGCATATTTTAATTTAATCATATTCAAGGAAGAATACACTTTTACAAAATCTTTTAATGGGTTTATTTAATTTTTGCCTTAGAAGAAGGGGTAATATATTTTTATTCCCCTACCTTGTTATCCCTATTTAGTTGTTCATTTTAGTTGTTCTTTTTTTCCCCAAGTACTTTAATTCTACTCATTCTTAAAAAGACATATCAGATTCTACTTCTTTTTAAACTACCTCTGATCACCTCAGGTAAGACAACAGCTTTCTCCTTTAAACTCTGTTGAACACTAGTATTTGTGTTACTCAGGGATAATAAATACAGGATCTATTTTGTCTCACTAGTATCTATTTTGTCTCACTAGTATCTATTTTGTCTCACCACAGATGCATTTTTCATTATTTGTCTATACATTGACATACACATGTACTCAATCATTTACTCACACTATTAGTATCATCTATTAGTCTCAAATAACTTTGCAAATCTACAGAAAATATATTATCTCATATTGATTAGAATTTAACTTCCAGTAGAGAAGGGCTTTGACCATCTCTTTTTCCATTCTATCAAAGTTGACTATCATGTACCAGAGGTACTTAAACATTTGTTGAATATATAAAATGAGCCAATGACTATTTTATTAAAATATTTAAATTAAGATATCCAGAATGCTGCTTGAGAATGTCTTAACATTCAGTTTTATCAACTTTAATATAATAACAAGTAACCCAGAGATATTATTGCTATATATTAGTAATTAAGGATATTGATTCATTCACTTGATATAGTTTAATACTGCAGGAGCATTTATTTTTATCAATAGGTATTAAAACAAAGTGGAGGTTTTCAATCTCAAATGCTAAAAGAACAAATAGTTGGAAAGAGAATATAAGAAAATGTAAGCGCCAGAGAAGTCTACGTCGTTTTTTGGTTTTTGTTTTTGTTTTTGTTTTTTTGAAATGAGTTATTTTGTCACAATAGTCAATTAAAGCTGTCATTTTATCTCCTGAATCCCTTGCTTAGAAACATGACAGAAAGATTTTGGTTTAGTCCTGGAGATTGATTTAGATCGCTCTGCAATTAAGGCAATAATTTATTCTCTTAATAATTCTCTACAAATTGTTCTTAATATTTCAAATGTGCTTCACTTTTAGATATTTAGCATTCATTCATATTCCAGAAATTACATTCAAAAGTAATAGATTGGCAATTTTCATTAGAATGAGCCACATTAAAAAAAAAAAAGAATGAGCCACATAAAACTATCTTGTGGTTGCTCTGAGGAGCACCTATCCTGTAGGTGTCTTAATGATCCTTTAAAGTGTACTCTCAGTTGACTTTTCATATTCACTCTCTTTTTAGTTTTGGAAAAGTTTGCATCCAACCTAACATAACTATTTCATTTCAAGAGTTTCGAGATAAAAGATTTTCAGAAACAATGTGGATCAAAAGAGTTTAGAGAAGTCAGTAATAGGAAAGCAATGAAAATTATCTTTAGAAACTAGAAAATTTACTTTCTGAATTAAATGTACTTCTAAAACAAGAAGTCTTCTGCATTGACAGAGTCCCTGGTTGCCATGGTAACTGCCCTGGCTATGAGCAATGCAGAGTCAAAACCATCCTTTGAGAATTAAAAAACAAAACAAAACAAAACAAAAACAAAACCACTGGCCTCCAAAAGAGGCTATAGGACAAACTGAGAAAAATCACATGTTTACAAAGCAAAGCAATATGATGCTTAAAATATGACTTCAATATTAAATCCAGGACCTTTTCTGTGTGCTTGACTTCCTATTGCTTGACACTACTGACTGTGCCTTGCCTCTTGAAATTCCTCCCGTGATTCAGCAACACTATACTCTGCCCCAGCTATACTTGCAGAGGCTATAGGACAAACTGAGAAAAATCACATGTTTACAAAGCAAAGCAATATGATGCTTAAAATATGACTTCAATATTAAATCCAGGACCTTTTCTGTGTGCTTGACTTCCTATTGCTTGACACTACTGACTGTGCCTTGCCTCTTGAAATTCCTCCCGTGATTCAGCAACACTATACTCTGCCCCAGCTATACTTGTTTTTTTTTTTTTTTTTGGAGTTTTTGTTTTGTTTTGTTTTTTGTTTTTGCTCTTTTGGGGGGCATTTATTTCTTATGTTTTTCTTTTAATCCTGGATATTTTCCAGAAAAATAAAAATCATTGTTACTCATGCGGTCTTGTCTCCTAGATTATTTTTTATGTCTAGTTGCCTCCTGAAAGTGGAAATTTTATATACTATCTCAGTTATTCCAATACCTAAAGGTCTTTGAGATTGGTACTTAAAACCTTTGAATCGTTTTTTTTTTTTAAATTTTTTAACCACCTTTTAATCCTGGCAGCTTTTTCTTAAGGGCTAGGGGTCATATTTCATTGATATTTGTTTATGAAAAATTTTAGGGCTAAATTTAGAGTTACTTTTCTCTAGAAAGGATTTGAGTTTCCTTCTGCTTGAGCCAAAGAACACCATGAACCTGGGACTATTTAACAATTTTAACAGATAGTTCTATAAAATGAAACAACTGTGGCAATTTCCCTTTGTTTTTTTTTCTTATTTGCTAGCTTGGAATCTATATTTTTTATATTCTACTTTTATTTCTCTTCTCCTATCTCTACTTGGTGTATTTTGACAATGTGCATTGTAATCAATGTAATTTCTTTTTATCAGGCTGTCCTCAGAAACTCCGTTCAGACATCTCTTTTGATCAAATCTATATGGGTAATTTCTTGCATTATCTATACATCTTAGTTCTTTAAGCTAAATTTTGGAGTTGGGTATTTCATATTGTCTATCTCTCTTTTTATTCCTAAGATTTATTTATTTATTTGAGAGAGAGAGAGAGAAAGAAAGAGAGAGAGTGATGGGGAAGGGTGGAGGAAGGGGGAGAGAGAGAATCTCAAATAGACTCCCACTGAGCACAAAGCCCAACATGGGGCTTGATCTCATGACCTTGAGATCATGCCCTGAGCCAAAACCAAGAGTTGGACACTTAATCAAATGAGCCACCCAGGTGCATTATATTGTCTATCTTCCTATAGCCTGAGTGAAGGTCAGAGTATTATAGCAACTGAAGAAATATACAAACTTTAACAGAAAACTTGAACTGTCTTACCTTTCCTGAGAAGTCCTAGTTGTCCCACACTAGGATCCACACTGCTTGGAGGTATGTGTCATTCCCAAAGGGGAATACTCAAGGGTTATTCAATTCACTGGGTAATCCTGCAATCTTGCTTATACCAGAAACAGACATTCCCTTTGGTCACTCCCAATTGTTCTCATTTCTTTCTCAGAGCCATTCCATTATACTCCATTGTAAAAAAGAAACCTACGTATATAAAATTAGCTTCTCTCCAGGTTTGGAGTAATAAAAGTAATTTTCAATATTTTGATGTTTCGTTTTACTTCAGGATCTTCTGTTTCTTTGCTCACAAGTTTTGAAGTCTCTTGCATTGGGTTTCACTTATAATTGTATTTGGTACTGTTACTAAATAATTTTCACTTATTTCTATATTTGGGGTTGTTCTTAGCTTTTTGTTTAGGTATTAGGTAAAAGGAATTTTGTAATAAAGATTCAATCTTCCATTTATTAAATCAAAGTTTATGCCTTAATGAACTATCTCTATTATTGGAAATTTACAGGAAATGATTTCAATGATGAATTAAAGGAACTGCTTCAAGTGTTTTCTCCATCATAGTTCTCAGTTTTCTCTCTCACTTAATGATGTGTCATTAAAATTACAAAATTTATTACATAGAATAATTAAAACATAGGAAGATTATGGTTCCAAAACTGATTCAGTTCAAATTTAAAAATTGAGTATGTGCAGTATGTTAGGCTTTAATCTAGGTAAAATCTTTAATTTAATCTTTATTTATCTAAAGGATAAATAAAATATTCATAAATATCTTGTATCAAATCCAAACCTAGTCTAATTTTCTGTATCTATTATCTAGTCAAGCAGAATAACAAAAAATATGCATTATAATGTTTTTTAATATATAAAAATAATTTTGATTAAGAAAAACTGATATGTGATAAAACCTGATTTGTAGTAGATACTAACATATTTGCCATTTGCTAGAATTTGTTTGGAATTTTTGAAATTTAAGAATCTACTTAAGAGAATTTTTTAATATAGAATGGTTAACATTGCATAGACCAAGAATTTAAAATTTTAAATATTTGGTGGACTATTTGTACATTTTTAGGCTCTCCTTAATTTCTTAGAATATGTTAACCTAAATTCAACCGTACAATTTTTTGTAATGTCACATGGAATCACCTTTATTTACTTTATTCTGTTTGAATGCTGTGCTCTGGCTCAGTTTTATTCTAAGAAAAGAAAATACTGAGGTGGAAACATTTAGTTGCTCCAATACGGAATGGTTCCAGGCCATTGCATTTAGATAGTAATATGCTTACTTTTTAATTTGCTTATCATCTCCCTTGATTTTAGGCTATGATCTCATGTTTCACTGAGAAGACTGTACTTCTTTCCCTACAAGCAACTTGTTCTATAAATTAATGCTACTTTATGGTGGGTAGGGAAAACTGAGACAATTCTCTGAGACTATGTTAGGAACATAGTGTATGCTTATGACTTCCCTCTCATTACCTTTACACTTAGCTCTGCTCTACTGAGTTTATTCATGATCTAGCAACCACTATTATCCAGATGTAGTCAATTCTCATCATTCATAGGCCCTGTATTTAAAAATTTTCCTGCTCACTAAAATTTATTTGTAATACTAAAATCAATACTCAAAGTGCTTTCCCAATTATTCACAGACTTGTGCAGAATAGCAAAAATTTTGAGTCACCCCATAAGCATGTTCCCAGCTAAGGTTAAACAAGGTGATGCTTTGTCTTCTTGTTTCAACTCTCACACAGAAATAACCAGAAGATGGAGATGACAACTCAATGCAGTGTAAGAAGCTCTGGGCCTGGGGTTAGTTAGATGGTATTTGAATCCTTACTCTGGGATCTGTTAATGGGGTTGTCTTGCACAAGTCACTGAACACCTCTGAACTTAGTTTTCTCTTTTGAAAAATAAAGAACTAGAACTAGAGTGAGTTGTTTGTAGGAATTAAGATTATAATGTATGGAGATATACATATATTATCCTTGAAGAAATGAATGATTCAGCATTTACCAATTCATTGTTTTTAGTGGCATTATAGAACATATTATAGATAATGAGAATGGACTGTATATACTTACAGACACACATATTACATGTAAATGTATTACATATACACATTATATACATACATATTATATATGTGCCATATGATATGTATTATATATATATATTTATAACTGCAATGCTTTTCTGTCAGAGAGTGAGAAATATTTATTCTCTGATTTCCTGCAAGAATCACTTTTCAATAATCTGTTAAGAAAAATTTAAAGCCATTCTAAGTGTAATACTGAAAGTTTTATATTGTCTGCCTTGATCTCTCACCTAGGATCATCTCTTTAATTCTAACCACCTACTGGACACCTTTACCTGAATGTCTTACAAGGACTTCATGGATTTTCATATCTAAAGCCAGACTTAAGACACTGCCAAATTATTAAGCATTGTTTATTCTACAACAAATTTAATAGTTTAATCTCTACCTAAATATCTGTACTACAAATGTGGCATAGTGCTTAATATCATGGAAAGTAGGAATAGACATAAACAGCTTTGAGACCAGGTCCTGGCACTTCCACTTACTGCCAGTGTGACTTTAGGCCAGTCACATTAACTCTCTGCTCATTAGTAACTTCATAAGTAGCAAACTTAGAGTTTTGTGTTGTTTTGTGTGTGTGTGTGTTTGTGTGTGTGCGTGTGTGAGTATTAATGCAATAATATGTATAAGAAACTATAGAGAGCCAAAGATATACTGAATCTTATTATTCTTTTTAAGTATACTGTTGATGGAAATGTAAATTAGTGCAAACACTATGGGAAACAATATGGGGCTTCCTCATAAAAATAGATCCACTCAATGACCCAGCAATTTCACTTCTGATTATTTGTCTGAAGAAAACAAAAGTGTTAATTCAAAAAGATATATGCAGTATTATTAACAATACCCAAGATAAGAAACAACTAAGTGATCATTGATGGATAAATAAAAAAATATACCATACACACACACACACACACACACACAGAAAACACACACACACACACACACACACACACACACACACACACTGGAATATTAGTCAGCCATAAAAAACAAGGAAATTCTGCTATTTGCAGCAACATAGATGGACTGTGAGAGCATTTTCCTAAGTAAAATAAGTCAGACAGAGAAATGCAAATACCATATGCTCTCTCTTATACATTGAATCTAAAAAATAAAATAAAATAAAATAAAAATGTTTTGAAGAAAATTAAAAACCAAGCTCATAGATACAGAAAACAGATTTGTGGGGATAAAGGGGAATGGGGGGAATGAGTGAACTATTTTTTTGTTGTTATTTTAAATAAATTGAGTAAAAGTTTTTAAAAAAGGAACTACAGCTCTATAAAAATCTGTCTATACTGATGTACATTTCACTCCAGTTTAGTATACAGCTTTCCTTGGAAATATTTGCTTCTACTGTTCTTATGATATAGCAGAATAAGAAATTTGCAGTATAATAGAACACAGCACTAGAATCAAGATATTTAAATTTAACCCTGCTCTTCCATCTACTATCTGTGATATTTAATTCTATATACAATATTACACACAATGCCTGTCACATTGTATATCTCAAATTGCATTGACTGAGTAGATAAAGTTAATTTTCCATGTTTAAGTTCCTTAATTTACCAGAAGTACATTTTTGTTCAAAGATTACTGTGTGAATAAATTAGATAATGAATATAAATTAAATATCTATAGAGTGGCTAAGGGTGAGTAAGCAGTCACCAACCATTGTTAGTGTTGTAGTTATCTAAATTAATCATATGGGTGATTTACCCAACGAACGAAGCAGGTATAAAGATATACCAAAGGAAAAGCTTCTTTAGATGCTACTTTTGGAGTTCGTTGAGCTGTATTAAAAATTCATGAGTTAATTGTTGAAAACTCATGCTAAAACCAGTCTGTATTCAAACCATTGGTCATTTTTCATTTCGAATCACTAAACTTCTTCACTACACTCTCCATTAAATTTTTTCTTAATTAAGTTATTGTTTAATTTTTTTGATTATCTGCTTTATTCTCAACTTTATACTAGATACTAGTAATGTACTATGAAACTAAGTATTTCTAACTTTTGGGATCTTCCTGCTTATTAGGAAATACAGATATTAAGTAATAGATCAACTAATCAAATGTAAAATTTCAAAGTGTGCTAGGTACTACAGTGCCACAATATATAGGGTTCTGTGGAAGGGTAAAAATACAAATAAGAGATGTTGTTCTTGCCCAAAGAACACACAGCAAGTGAGTAATGGAGTTTTAATCTCATTGCTATGATTCCAGTAGTCACATTTTTTCTGCCACACTAGGCTCTCTCTCTCCATACTTTTAAATTAAATGTACCACTAACTTTTTAAAAATATTTCTGGATTCTTTACTTAATATGGAAGTATTTCTCTTTATTCTGACTTTTTTTACAAGTGTTTTCTTTATATCAACATAGGGTTATTAATCTTGATTTTTCTTGGAATACTTGTTTATTTTAAATTCAAACAGTATTTTAAAAAGTAATTCTATATCCACTCTATCAGATGATAAGTTTTCATAAATAGTTTTACTCCCAAGTAGACACTTTAATGAAATTAATCACTAAAAAAAAAAAAGCAATTGTCATGAAAAGACATGGAGAAAATGAAATGCATGTTACTAAATGAAAGGGCCAATCTGAAAAGCTACATACCACATGATTCCAATGAGATGACATTCTGGAAAATGTAAAACCATGGAGACAGTAAAAAGATCAGTGCTTGCCAGAGATTGGAGGTGGGAGGCAAGGAGGAAGAGGGAAAGAGCAGAGGATTTTTGAGGTTAGTAAAAACACTCTGTATGATACTATAATGATGAACACATGCCATTACACATTTGTCTAAACCCGCAGAATGTACAACACCAAGAGTGACCTCTAATATAAACATGGACTTTGAGCAATTACAATGTGTCAGTGTAGATTCATTGATTGTAACAAATGAACACTTATGTGGGAGATGTTCATATTGGGGAAGCAACCCATGTGTTAGGGCAACAGGTCTATGGAAAATCTTTGTACTTTCCTCTTAATCTCATTGTGAACCCAAAACTGCTTTAAAAAGTCTTTTAAAAAAATCATCTTCAGTAGTTAAATATGTAAAAGAATATCATCTCAGATTTTGAAAATTTCTAGAACAAGTCTCCATTTTGGGCAATTAGATATGAACTCAAGTGATACCACTAGAGGTTTGATAAGTGCTTGGATATTGCCTTCTGGTGTGTTGTCACCACAGGAGAAAGACAGGGTGGCCACCTTGAAAGAGAGAGAAAACAGAGAGCTGCAGATAAGCCAGCTGTTCCAGATGAGCTACTTTTCAGTTAACCTCTCAGCTGAAGGCAGTCACAGTAAAAGTTCATGTGGGAAATGGAGAAGAAATTGAACTAACCCACAAAATGGTGAGAAATAATAAATTACTGTTTTAAACCACTAAGTTTTGGGGTGATTTGTTATACAGAAAAGGGTAAATGAAATAATTTAAACTTAAATGTAGCAAATTCCTCAAATATTGTTTGATCGTATTAGAAAAGACATTTCAAATATTGTTAACTATTTTCAAACCATACCAATAGTATAAATTTTGAGGAAGCAATTAAAGTTCTTTAAACATTTTCTTTTTTTTTTTCCAGAGGAACAGATTGAAGAAGAACAACAAAATTCAATAATTTCTATTTAGCTAATGACTTCTGTTTAAATCATCATTAAAATTAATGTTCAAGATCATTATCCATGAACTTTCAGTGCAGTTAGGAAAATTCACAAATGTTCAATATAATTCTGAAAACTGTGAAAACTCATTAAAGTCTGTTGAGCCATTGGAAGTTTCTTGAAGGAATAGGCAAGACTGTGTTCCTCTTTGTGTCCACTAGTTTAATGGCAAGCTCAGGTTAGATAGTGAGGAATTGTATAACATAACACAAGTGAGTATCTGCCCTAGGAACTTTCATGTGTAGAATTTCATGAAATTAAAGAATTTCAAGTTCCTAGAATAAAGGCTCACTCTTGATAGTCATGCAAAAAAATTGTGATAATATCTATTTTTTTTAATTTTTATTTTGTTATATTAGTAAGATAATATCTGATTATTTTTAAACATTATTATTTTTAACTTGATAAATGATATAATATTTATAAAATTGGAAGTTTTCTAGGATTTCACTGGTTTCATTTGTTTTTTCTTTTTGTTTTCTTTTTCAACTATTTCTTCATAAGTTCCTTTAAAAACTGATAAATCACACATATTTATGATGTATTCATGAGCTATTAGCAGTAGAATACATTTACAGATCTTAGCCCTTCACAGCTTATATCAACCAAACTTCTTATTTATTAATGTGGTCAAACAAATTCCTGGGTTTTTGTAGGTACTGTACATAGAAATTTTATTTATCATTTCTTAAATCTCTTGTAGTAATACACTGTGGGATTCTGCATGATGTTTTCTTGTTAGTTTTTTCCTTATGGGACGACTTTTTAAAGCCCCTCATCTTTTGCATACTTATGACTTCCCCAACATATTCAAACATAAATTTAATAAATTTCAAAGTGTGTGTATATAATTTATTATAAAATTATTCTTATTATTTTATTTATTTTGAATTATTATAAAATTATTTTACAATAAATGTGTAAAATCATTATAGCATAATTCATTCAAGCAGCTTATGCAGTTTGTAATATGATAATAAGAGCTGATACCCACACTGTAATTTCCACATAATCAGTGTTTTAGAAATACTTTACTTATTGATTAATTTAATCTTCACGACAACCTTTGAGCTAAGAAATGTATTGTCATGGCACATTGCATCAAAAACTGGGGATGTACTGTATATCTCAAAAAGTTATGATTTATACTACTTGGTTCATAGACTTGGTCCCAGGCCACTGATTTCTCATTACTACTGGTTAAATTTTCTTTCCTCTGCTTCCTTTTCCCATTGCCACAGAGGCTTAAAATGCAGGAGTGTGCTGTTTTTGTTTTTGTTTTTTCCTTTAGGGGTAGGAATAGGCAAAGGGGAACAAGCTGAAACTTAGATTTTATAAATTCAAAAAAAGTGATTTTTAATGTCTTTGGTCTAACCTTTATTTTAGGTATCATATTCATATAATTAGTACAATCAAGCACACGCTGACACAGTCACAACAAATAATAGAGATTAAAGTAAAAGGGAATAAAAAGAACCCATTGAGCTCTGTCCCAACAATATCCACAAGAATTCTGACCTGGGTACCCTTAAACAATAACCCCAATAACTATGGGTAGCCTAAATGAGTCCAAAACTTGTCACAAAACAAGGCTAGCAAGTTATGTATGTAAATAACTATAATATGAAGAAACTGTGAAAATGCCATTAAAGAAGGAGAAATGCTCTACCTAGGTAGATCTGGTAATAACCCTAGAGGAGATAGTAGCTGGCCTACCATTTGATAGAGAGATAACACAGACTGTTTTCCTGAAATCAACTCTCCAATCCAACCAGAGCAGGCTAAACTGAAGCTCCATTTGATAGTCCAGTTGGCTGGGGGCATTGATGGAAAAGAATGTGGGGTCAGATCTCAAAAGAAATTAAAAATGATTTTAAAGAGGCACCTGGGTGGCGCAGTAGGTTAACCACCTGCCTTCTGCTCAGGTCATGATCCCTGAGTCCTGGGATCTAGCCTGCATCAGTCTACCTGCTCAGTGGGGAGTCTGATTCTCCCTCTCCCTCTGCCTTTCCTCCTGCTCCTGCACACACACACTCTCTCTCTCTCTCTCTCAAATAACTAAATAAAATCTTTAAAAAAATGATTTTAAAGATTTTAGTCTTTTCCTGGCAATGCATAAAAGAAATATCAGAGTTCAGAGTCAGGATGTAAGATTATCAAAGTATATCAAAGTTTTTATATAGTCAAGATTTCTTCTGCTGATACCCAAGTGTTTGATTCTCTCTAAATTTTACAACTTAATTTCTTAAGAAGACGATCTGAATGACTTAACTCACATTTTGTGTCAAGCTCTGAGATGTTACTTTCGCCCGCCTGAATCCAATCAGCAGCAGCAAAAGGAAGATTTTAGTTTAAGTCTGCCCCTTAAATAGGGACTGACGACTTGACAGATTCAAGTTGGAGGAATTATGGGCTATTCCAGAACATTATTCATATCTCCAGTGAAAGTAGCAATAGACAGTGTTAGATGTTACACATTAGTGTGGAAAAGATTCATAGTTGACATATTCTAGAAAGTTCTGGGAGAAGACCTACACAAAGATGAGGATAAACTAGACTTTGCTTGATGCTAGAGATCATTTTATTTTTTGTATAAAGTTCTGGTTAAGAAGAAGAGAACTTCACATACAACTGTTTAAAAGAGGTTTGCAAAGATAAGCAGACTGAAATGTTGTAACTTGGATCTTCTCTCAATATTTTGACGCCCTTTTGGGAGAGTCAGTAAAAAATAACATTTATAAGTTGATTGCGCAGAAAGCACAAGAGTTACACAACTTAGAATAACTCGTCAAAGACAAAATAACGTCTTACTCTGCTGTAATATTTATCTAGGTAGTACAAGAGGGTACAAGTGATTCACCATAATCTGCATTCTCTCTCTCTCTTTTTTGAGCCCATAGCTAACTCTATCAAAGCTTAACAATGGATTGTGATTTCCAAGCCTACACATATCTGGTCTACCAAACTTGCTTCTCTAGGCTTTTGCCCCTTTTTGCTGAACTTTCCAAGATGCTCACTTCACTTTACTAAATATGAAGCATGCAGAAAAAGAAACAGAACATTAAATTTGCAGATTTAAGTAACCAACCCAAGTAGTAAGTTACCTGTCCAAATAGGTAAATGACAAAAATCTGTGAACGTCTATGGAGAAAGCACAGGTAATCAGAAAAACTAAGTTGCCTACTCATGTCAGATATAATGGTACACAAATATTCCCTTAATAACATTTTAAATAAATAGACTTCTCAGTTATAGGGGTCCAAACTAAGAAAACATGAAATTGTGTTTCATGTTCAAACAAAACAGTTCAGATTTTAAATGTTAGTAATAATTTTAGTTGCCATTTCAGTTGCACAAGAAGTCATTAACTTAATAAGGAATTTCAACAGAAAAACATATCCCTCTTAACTCAGCAGTCTCCCAATAAACCTAATTCGCTAAAAATTAGCTGCTGTAATTTATAAGAGCACTTATCAAGATGAATCACTTCTAGATGTAATTATCCTCATTTATTGAAAGTTATGGGAAAAAATGTGAAGGAAACTTTTTTTAACTGAAGGAAATATGTTGGAGAGAATTAAATCCTCAGCACAATCACGAAAAATGAATATATTCATTGCTGCTATTCAATCATTTTAATGCTTTAACATTTGCTCTTTTTCTAATTTATACAAATTATCTACATTGTTATATATATTTTATTTTTCATTCCACCCACATCTGCATTGATCGAGATGTTTTGTGTATTTTAAAAATTCTATTCCAAATGCTAGTGTATTTCCTTGTATACATTGATGTTAAAATCAAGCAAGCAAAAGCATGATGCATATATCCTATCTATACGTAAACATATATAAACACATATTTAGATTTAGATACAAATGTGCAATGTTATTACATGTTAAATACTTAGCACATTGAATCAGGCATATGTAAATACTGAGACCATAAATTTTTATCTTAACATTTCTATAAATCGAGGGTGTGTATTCAGTCCCAGATCTTCACTGTATGTGGTGACCTACATCTACATGAACTAGTTCCCATCTGACTCCTGATTTTATCTCTCCTCTCCCTCAACATTCTGTGCTATCGCCATACTGGTCTTCTTTTAGTTTCTTGAGTTCATAGAACTTGTTTTGGCTTTTGGACTCTTAATGCAAGCTAATTTCTCTCCCTTAGATATTCTTTCTGCAAATTTTACACATCTAATCCTTATCGTTTAAGTCACTCTATGTAAAATACAGACTTGTAAGATCACCATCTACCCCATTTTCTCTATATATTTTATTTCATAGTGCTTATTACAATCATAAATTATTTAACTTATGATATGAATTATTTAACTTATGATGCATATATCTTTATTGTTTATTTTGTCCACTACCTATCATCAGTTCAGTGCAGTTTTATTATAATTAAAGCCCACGCAGTGTTTTCATTTTTCTCAGATGGATGCCCAAGGACAGAATTTCTGGATCACATGGTAATCCTGTTCTTGGATTTTTCTGAGGGGACTCTATGCTGTTTTTCATAGTGGCAGTACTGGTTTGCATTGCTGTCAGCAGTGCACAGGGGTTCCCTTTTCTTCACATCCTTGTGAAAACTTGTTTCTTGTCTTTTTGATGGTAGTCATTCTGGCAGGACTGAAGTGATATAGTGTTTTGGTTTGCATTTCCCTAATGATTGGTGATGTTGAACATCTTCCCATGTGCCTGTTGGTCATCTGTATGTCTTCTAAGTGTCCATTGATGGACAAATGAATAAAGATCACACACAGACACAGACACACAAGAATACTACTCAGCCATAAAAAAGAGAATGGAATTTTGCCACTTGTAACACTATGTACGGACCTTGAGGACATTATGCTAAGTGAAATAAGTTAGACAGAGAAAGACAAATACCATATGATTTCACTTATATATGGAACCAAAACAAACAAACAAATCAAAACCAAACAAACCAACCAAAAAAACTACACTCATAGATACAGAAATCAACTGGTGGTTTGCTGGAAGGAAGGGAATACGGGTTGGCAAAATAAGTAAAGAGGGTCAAAGGGTATAAACTCCAGTCATAAAATAAATAACATGGGGATGTAATGTGCAACGTGATGACTATAGTTAATAATACTGTATTGTGTATTTGAAAGTCACTAATAGGTTAAATCTGAAAAATTCTCATGAGAAGGAAAAAATTCTAACTATGTGACAGATGGTAACTAGAATATTGTGGTTATCGTTTTGCAGTAAATACAAATATAGAATCATGTCATACACCTAAAAATAATAAAATGCTATGTATCAATAATGCAATAAGTTTTTTGAATTTAAAAAAGCTCTCACAGACTATATTTTGACATTTTGCATAAAGGTTAACATATCTCTAAAACGTAACAGTTAGTACATAATACTGATTTATGATAAAATACAGAGGCATATGTATATTTTTCTATACAAAAAAATTCTGGATTGATACATAAAAATTAATGCATAGTTAACTATGACATTGAGTGTGGAGCCTCAATGGATAAAGAATCAGAGTTTTAGAAGAAAATATATCAGATTATATTTTTTAAATATTTTTATTCTTTACTTTTTTATTTTATTTAATTTTTAAAAGATTTATTTATTAATTCCAGAGAGAGAGAGAGAGACAGCACACAGAGAGGGACAAAGGAAGAGGGAATGACTGAATCCCAAGCAGACTCCCCACTGAGCACAAAGCCCAACAAGGGGCTCTATCTCACAACCCTGAGATCATGACCTGAACTGAAATCAAGAGTCAGACACTTAACAACTGAGCCACCCAGGCACCCCAGTATTTTGATATTTAAAGCATGCTAATGTATAATATATTCAGAAATTGAATAAATGAAATGAATTCTTAAAAGCTATATATTTATGTGTTTCTGAGAAAGAAGAGAGGGAGATGGCGAGAATAAGAGAAAACAAAACAAAAATAATAATAAATAAAGAACAATAAAAGAGCAGTGAGAAGATATCTGAGGGTCCTTCAGGGGACAAAGAATAGGAGCCCAGTTTCTGAAGTCAGACTGCCAGGTCCCAACTCACATCCAACAATTACTGCCTATAAGACATTAAGCATGTGACACATTCTCTTTTTCATTCATCATCTTAATTGGTAAATATTAACACTTCTTTATAGTAGATTCATACCTTTGGCAAACATCAATACATGTTGTCATTTATTATTCAAAAATCTTAATTTTACAAAAAAATCCTGAAATATGAAATAAATTATTTTTTAGTATTTTCATTATGTCCCATTGAATGCTTATTGAATCAACTAGAACTTGTGAAGTTGAGGTATATCTAAAGGGGACCCAGAATAAATGATTTTTATTTTTATAACTCAATCTTTATGTGTTAGTTAAATGTGGCCAAAAATGTGTTAGTTTATGAGCACTTGATATATAAACACTATTAAGCTAAGCAGCAAACATATAATGTCATACTCTATATTGAACATGATCTCATTCATGAAAATTTTTTAAAAATTTAAAAAGTAGAAAATACACTAGCAATTTAATAGTGATTGCCTCACAGTAGTAGAAATTTGGGAGTTTCAGGGGCACCTGGGTGGCTCAGTAGTTAAGCACCTGCCTTCAGCTCAAGTCATGATCCTAGGGTCCTGGGATTGAGCCCCATGCTGGGCTCTCTGCTCAGTGGGGAGAACCCTTTCCCTCTGTTGCTCCCCCTGCTTGTGCTCTCTCCTCTCTCTGTCAGATAAATAAATAGAAACTTAAAAAAAAAAAAAGAAAGTTGGGAAGTTTTGTAGTTTTCTGTAGGACTCTTAATCTTTCAAATTCATTATTTTCTCTATATTTTATGACCAGCTTTAGGAAAAAGCCATATAAAATGAAAAATAATGCTTAAGCATTTTATATTACTGATGTTACAATTGACGTTATGCAATTTAATCAGACTAGGATTAGTTTTCACAATTATTTTTATCATAAAACACATATTTATTAAACATAATAATGTATGGAATCCAATTTAAATGATTACGTAAAGGGATAACCATCTTAGAAATACATAGTAAGAAATCAGTATGGAATTTCCATACTAGCATTTGCTAGCTTTGTGACTTTAAGGTAATTATTGAAGATCATCAACATTTATCTGGCATCCTAAGAGTGAGTTCCCTTTGTCTTGTAAACTACCAGATCCCTGGGCCTATATAACCTTTTAAATTCTTTATTTTCAATTACACACCTAAAGAATTGGTGAAATCTTTAGAGGGAAAACTCAGGCTTCACTTTTGGACTTTATACATATGAGATACATCCAAAAGAAAAAGTTAACTAAGAAGCTGGTTGTAGAAGTGAAGCTAAGTGGACAGAGAGTGCTAAAGAAGCAAATTTGGAAGTCTCTAACATATGGATGGAATTAACACCCTGGAGGTAGAGACAATCTCTTAGGGAGAGGTGATAAATAGAAATGAAAAAGGAGGGGTGCCTGGGTGGCTCAGTCATCTAAGCATCCCACTCTTGATCTCGGCTCAGGTCGTGATCTCAGGGTCCTAAGATTGAGCTCCTGTGGAGCTCCATTCTCAGCAGGGAGTCTGCTTCTCTTCCTCTCTCTTTGCCCCTTCCGTCACTCTCTCTCTAAATAAAATAAATTAAATCTTAAAAAAAAATGAAAAGGGAGCCTAAGATGAAGTCTTCAGATATTTAAACATCTAGAGGTGAGTATGTGAAGGGGAGTTTACAAAGAAGAAAGACTGACTAGTGAAGTGGGAGGAAAGAGAGGGGGTGAAGGGAGCTGTTATGAGGATTACTGTGAGGAGAAAATAAAGTGTTGAATATGAGAATACTCTATAAATATGATAAACATAAAAATTAATATTGCCTTCATTAAATAAAGAAGAGACATGTTGCCAGAAGGATTTGGAAATACTAGTAAAGTTTTTCGGATAATGGATCAGAGACCTAAATCTAGCGATGTGATATTTGCCAGTGATAAACACAATCATGAGAAGAATACCAAACACTATAAAAAAATAAATACAAGATGGGAAAAATGTACCTTAGTATAACATCCTGAACAAATATTGTGAAGTGACTAAGAAATGTAAAGTAAGCTGTGCAAGATGTCAGGAAATTAATAGTGGGCGGACACTCAAGCACGGTTACAGCCAAGACCATAATGTCTTACCAATCTTCTTATGAATCTCAACACAAGTAATATAATTTCTCTGAGTGTCCATTTATTCACATGTGAAATGGGGATAATTATAGTACCTACCTCCTAGTGTTCTCAGTAGGAGTAATTAAAGTAATATTCACAAAGTGCTTATCACAATCCCCAACATAGCACTCAATAGGTAGTAATCGAAATGATGGCCACCACTACAGTCAATCGGATTCAAATCAGGTCTCTAACTCCGGGGCCTTTGGTAGCATTGTTATAGTAGTTCATGTATTAGTTGGATTACAAGACTTTAGAGAACATGTTCAAATCTGAAATGCCTATGAAAATTTAATAAAATAATGAGTCATTTTAAAGTAAACTTTCACTTTTTTCTAATTACTATAAAATCTTGCACTGTAATTCTGAGTATTTCTGTGACACACAGAGACACAGAAATATTTTATTTGTGTTTCCCCCTACATGTCCTCATATTTAATTACATTGCCTATATGTATATGCCAATACCATGAAAATAAGTGACCATTCAAACTTCTTCGTGTTTATCATTCTCTAATAAAGGATAGTACCCCAATATATAAGAAATAGTATAGGTTTGGTAATAGAACTGGCCTCGATGTCAAGTACTGTTGACATTGGTTGTACATTATAGACTAGTTATTTGAATGATCTGAGTCTTAGTGTTCTTCCCAATTGTCAGAGTAGATAATGTGCTCACCAAGTATTTCATATTTTATCTAATATTTCCAGCCCCTTTTCCAGTTAAACAGATACAGTGGGCAATTATGGGAACTGCAGAGTTTTCATTTCTAGGCTGAAGCAGAGAGAGATTAGGTGTGAGTTTTAGTGTTAGATTTTCTGTGTTCTCTTTCCCATTATTGCTAGTGTGGAGGCCTCCTCTTAAGAGAGTAAAACCACCAAATCCCAGAAGACTTAATATTTGAATTACCTCATGAGCAACAGCTGATAAGTCTCCTAGACCTCAGCAGAATTTTCTTGAGCAAGAAATAAATTTTATTATTCTTAAATCACTTACTAACATGGCATATCTATGCTATCTTAACAAATGAACTTCTCATCTCTGAAAAGATGATGGTTCTCAGGGGTTGCTGTAAATAGGCAATGTACATAAACAGACCAGCAAAATGAGCATGTGCAAAAATAATAATTATTAATATTGATATTAAGAAAAGAACTTTTTAACTCATGTCAGGAGAATTGTCAAACTGTCTTTCATACAATTAAAAGAATATATTTGTCTTTCCCATACCACATTACAATATTCTCATCATACGCTTCATTTCAAACTTCCAAAGATGGCACTGATTCTAAAAAGATAGTCTAGAATCGATTGTATCAAGTTTATTTAGACCTAAGCGACATCAGTTTCAAGCATTTTGACTACATGGTTGAGATTATATTCTTTGTTAAGAGATATACTAACTGTGGTCCTGAAATTGAACATGAGATTCAATTTTAAATATTATATACCAAATATTCTCCATTACTTACTTTGCTGAAAAAATGAGGAGTATGGTATTAATTTTAATAATGAAATTTATCATAATTGACAAAACAACATGCCCAGTATAAATAAGGTCTTTGTAAGTGTGTAAACCATTTCCACAGCAATTCTGGGGCACCTGTTATATAGGAACAGGCTTCTAAAAATGAATAACAAAAACATCTGTTAAAGACAAGTCTCTATCCTCCACTTACTATCAGTGGAGTTTTAAAAGTTCCTATTGGTAAAAACAAGGTATTAAAAATGATTCTAATTAGAGAACTCGTGCCCTATGTTGAAATAAACGTGCCTTATGCTATTTCTTAACACAGACTTCAAAAGGTGTGAGAAAACTTGAATTTTAGTAAAGTCTTCTGAGCATAGCAGAGAAAATTAAAAGCTATGCATCTTACTTTCTGTTTCGTAGGACCAGAGGGAATGATTTAAATGATTTAACTTTACCTGCAATATACAATATACTGTGTACATTGTTTCATAAAACAAAACCTCCAAACCTCAGCTCACTAGACTAAAGCGGATTTACTATGCTAACTTAAGCATGGAATATAGTCAGTTTCCATACATCATTTTAGAAACAGCAAAATATTACCAAAAGAATGAATGCTATCTACTGTTTTATCAGTGATATACCACATGACAAATAGGACAACGACATTGCATCAAAATGTATTTTTTAAATTTTCTCCTAACGTTGGAGAGGAAATCAAGGTTGTGGAGCTAAATCACCATATACTCCTAAGCCCACTTCATTCATTACCTTCTTTAATGAGTTAATTAAAGGATAAAACAAATCATTTTTCCCTTTGCCTAGCATTGTATTTGTCTGGGTCTGGAACTTTATGATAGGTATGGCATTGAGCACATTATACCACTTGAATGTATAACAAACAATAGTAATAATGATAACAGTATTTTCTGACAAGTTCTATTTGATTTGCTTTCAATTCTTTTAGTCATATAAGACAGTAAAGCACAATATGCTTTAGGTAAGTTATAAAACAAGAACATCCCTGTGTCATCAAGCACGGGGGTATTTATAATCAGTGTTCAAATTTGGTCCCCCTCCTTTTAAAAATTTCTTCACGAAAACATCTGTTCTATCAACTGCATTTGTTAGTATCTATCAATTTGCCTGTGTATATTGAATTCACTTCATACTAGTTCTTTTTTTTATTATTATGTTCAGTTAGCCACTGTAGGTACATCATTAGTTTTTGATGTAGTGTTCAATGATTCATTAGTTGTATATAACACCCTGTGCTCACCACAACATGTGTCCTGCTTAATACCCATCACCTTGTTACTGCCTCCCCCCAACTTCCTCCCCTCTGAAACCCTCAGTTTGTTTCCTGGGGTTCATAGTCTGTCATGGTCCATCTCCCCCTCTGATTTCTCCCCCTTCAGATTTTCCTCCCTTCCCCTATGGTCCTCCATGCTATTGCTTATGTTCCACATATGAATGAAACCATATAATTGTCTTTCTCTGCTTGATTTAATTCACTTAACATAATCCCCTCCAGTTCTATCCATGTCCATGTAAATGGTGAGTATTCATCCTTTCTGATGGCTGAGTAATATTCCATTGTATATATGGGCTACATCTTCTTTATCCATTCATTTGTTGAAGGGCATCTCAACTCCTTCCACAGTTTAGCTATTGTGGACATTGATGTTATGAACATTGGGGTGCATGTGCCCCTTCTTTTCACTACATCTGTATCTTTGGGGTAAATACCTAGTAGTGCAATTGTTGGGTCATAGGGTAGCTCTATTTTTAACATCTTGAGGAACTTCCATACTGTTTTCCAGAGTGGCTGTAGGAGCTTGCATTCCCACCAACAGTGTAAGAGGGTTCACCTTTCTCCACAACTTCTCCAACATTTGTTGTTTCCTGTTTTGTTAGTTTTTGACATTCTAACTGCTGTAAGGTGGTATCTCATTGTGGTTTTGATTTGCATTTCCCTGGTGGCCTGTGATGTTGAGCATTTTTTCATGTGTCTGTTAGTTATACTCTAGAAACTACAGAACACTTATGTAAGAAATTGGGGAAGACACAAAAGGTGGGAAAACATCCCATACTCATGGATTGGACGAACTTTGTTAAAATGCCTCTTCTGCCCAGAGCAATTTTCACTTTCAATGCCATCCCTATTAAAATACCATTGGCATTTTTCAAAGAGCTGGAACAAATAATCCCAAAATTTGTATGGAGCCAGAAAAGACCCTGAATTGCCAAAGGAATGTTGAAAAAGAAAAAAACAAAGCTGGGGGCATCATGTTGCCTGACTTCAAGCTATGCTACAAAGCTGTGATCACCAAGACAGCATGGTACTGGCACAAAAACAGACACATAGACCAATGGAACAGAATAGAGACTCCAGAAATGGACCCTCAATTCTATGGCCAACTAATCTTTGACAAAGCAGGAAACAATATCCAATGAGAAAAAAACCTAATACATCTCCAAAGGCAAGGGAAACAAAAGCAAAAATTAACTTTTGGGGCTTCATCAAGATAAAAATCTTCAGCACACTAAAGGAAACAGTCAACAAAACTAAAGGCAGCCCATGGAATGGAAGAAGATATTTGAAAATGACATTACAGATAAAGGGCTGATATCCAAGATCTATAAAGAGCTTCTCAAATTCAACCCTCAAAAAACAAATAACCCAGTCAAAAAATGGGCAGAATACATGAATAGATACTTCTCCAAACTATTTTTTATTCTTAAGATGAAAAAGAAAAGTCTCTTCTCAGTGTCTTGAATATTATTATATCATTCTATTTAATAATGGCAGTCATTAAAGATCAAATATTAGACTTGATGACTTTATAAAAATATTCAACATCTAGCTACTGCTTCTTCCTTCCCTTGGGAATCTGGATATCCTTGCAGATATGACTATCACATTGTGATACCCCCCCCTTTTTTTTAAAGATTTTATCCATTTATTTGACAGAGAGAGAGCACAAGCAGGTGGAGCAGCAAGCAGGGGGAGAGGAAGAAGCAGACCCCACACTGAGCAGAAAGCCAGGCATGGGGCTTGATTCCAGGACCCTGGGATCATGTCCTAGGCTGAAGTCAGACGCTTAACTGACTGAGTCACCCAAGCACCCTTGTTGTGATACGCTTGCCCCTCAGTCCCATAACCTCCTTTTCTCTAATGTTCTAGCTAGCTACTTACTGTACTTCAGACAACTCTATATCATCATGTCATTACCCAGAACCTCATTCACGTCATCATAGCAATTTTACAGATGTCGTCCTCCAACCTCCACCTTTTGTTTTCTGACTCACTTGTTCTAGTACCAAAATTCAGAAAAAAACTCTATCTATTGATGCTAACAACTTACCACTCTCCCTCTCCCTCTCCTGTTCTCATTCATCCATGGCCAACTTAGGTAATATGGCTCTTTGTACAAATTCTCCCTTGGATACATTTGCAATGTAGTCCTTCCTTCTCCTCTCTACTGAGTCCCATCTCTGGTAAAATCCTCCACCCTGTTACTTTTTTCTGCATCTGTGCCAGCTGATGATGTCTAGAAAGAAACTACAGAGACCCCAAATCCTATATTCATCTTTTATTGTATATCTCTTGATTTTCCCCTCCAAATTTTCTCCCTCTGCTTATATTTTTTTTTCCATGAGGGAAATAAATGGCACATATTATTTTTGAGCTTTTCAGACTAAAATCCTTGTGCGCACCCTCGACTTCCTTCTTTCTGTCATATCCCAAATCATATATCCGGGCTTATACTACATTTGAGCACCTCCATCATCACCTTGTCCCAGCCATGCTCTACATTCATTTGTAGTAATGCAATAGTCTTTTATCATGCTCTTTTGTCCCACTACAGTGTATTTTCCCTGCTGCAGCCTGATCAATCCTTTAAAATCTATACCAGAACATGTCTTTCTTCTGCTTAAATACTCCAAAGCTTCAATTTCACTCAGACCAAAAGTCTTTTAAATGGTGTACAGGACACTACCTGACCTAATTCTCCCCATGCACCCACACCCTGGTCCTAGTCACTGTTTCCTTATTGCCTGTCTTAGCTCCATATCTAACCTTGCTACTCAGAGTGTGTTCTTCTGACTAGTAGAACTGGCATCACCAGGGAGCTTGTTAAGATACTCTCATTCAGACCCCACAACACATCCATTAAAAAGAATCTGCATTTGAAAAGATCACCAGATAGTATCACCTGGGTGGCTCAGTCAGGTAAGCATCTGGCTCTTGGTTTTGGCTCAGGTCATGATCTCAGGGTCATGGGATTGAGCCCTGTGTCAGGCTCCAAGCTCAGCATGGAGTCTGCTTGAGATTCTCTCTCTCTCTCCCTCTAAAATAAAATAAATAAATAAATAAAATCTTAAAAAAAAATTAAAAAGATAACCAGATCACCAGATAATTTGTATGTACATTCAAGTTTGAAAAGCATGAATATAAGTATTACTTGTGTAAGGACAAATGCCAATGAAAAATAAGAGGCTTAATTCCCCCTTATTGAAAATAAGGGAAGAGATTTTCTTCTCCTCACTTTTTGTTAGAATATTTACCCTAGAAAACTTGAAAATGTAAGTACTTTCTCTGTCTCTGAAATGCCAATGGGGGCACCTGGCTCAGTCAGTTAAGCGACAAACTCTTGGTTTCAGCTCAGGTCATGATCTCACAGTCAGGAGGTCGAGCCCTGGGTTAGGCCCCACACTAAGTCCTTGAGTCTGGCTCAGATTCTCTCCCTCTGCCCCCTGCTCTCTCTCTCAAATAAAGAAATAAATAAAATCTTAAAAAATACAAAAGAGATGCCTGTGAATCTTTCAGAAACTAAAGAAGACATGTCAGCTTTGTGACTTAGGACTATCCATCCTCCTCAAGGATCTGGGAGCCATCTCTTTGAAATATAAGTATCAAGGAATATAGTCCCGTTAACTTCCAGTTTCTGTGGGAGAGAAGGAGCCTAACTTCAGTGGACATCTTATTCCAAGTTGCAAAACTACCCACTGTCATAAAAATAGAAGTTTGATTTTACTCTGCATAAAACCAATAAGCTAACACAGATGGTCACTGGCATTATTAGTAAGAATGAACTATGTATGACAAAAGGTGCTGCCAAGTTCTCTTACATGAGGGTTAATTATTATTTATCTTGAAAACTTGTTATATAATGAGTTATATTTGTTGTCTGTAAGTGGTGGTGTTCCTTTTTGTCTTTGCTATCTCCTCCCTGACTACCCAGTAGTTTAGTTCTAATTTTAGTTCTGGTTTAATGTTTATTCAATAATAAAAGGGTTTTCTTTCTTTACTGCCTTTATGGGAGATACTTTCTGGGTTGGGAAAAGATTTTGTTTTTAATTGTATTTTATCAACATTTGCAAGTCCTAACTTGGACGTTTAGGGGGATTCACTCTGCAAATCTGCAAAATCTAAACTAATCTGCAAAAATCTAAAACTTGTATCCTTTGCTCACACTACTCTGAGACACACCAGCATCCTTTAAGTTCCTTAAACATTCAAAATACGTTAAACTACTGTTTTCTCTGTATGCAAACTCATCCCCAAGATGAGTCTTACTTCCTTAAAAAGATTGTCAATTCATCAAAGATTTCTTCAGTGTTCTATTTATAAAAACACTCTCCATTCCCTTTGTTGCTAAATTCTCTATGCTCCTAAATATCTAAAATAATATAACTATATTTTGTTTTGTTTTTCAATCATCAGAATATAAACTCTGTTAGGAGAGAAATATTCTTTATTGTGTTCCATCCTCTCTAGCCCAGAACCTAGAAGAGTACCCTTTCTATGATATGTGTGCAATAAATATTTGTAAACTAAATTACAGAATAAATTGACATGCATATGAATGTGTTAATGATCCTAATTAAATGCATAAAAACATTTAGATTTTCACTTCAAAAAATAAAGCTATCAAACTAATTAACCTAGTTTGTATATTATGGTGATTTTAATGACTTCTACTATTCAAATTATTACTGCAGAGTAAAATATTATAAACAAATTAAATCTCTTCTTTCTTGTTCTCCTTTCAAATTTCTGTTCATGATTCTTCCATTTGCCTCCTACCCTACTCGATATTTCCACCTCTCACTGTCTTGATTGCTCTGATGACCTCAATCAAAAGGCAATTACCTACTGAGGGTAGAAGGTAATTATTCCTATCAAGTAGAGACTGAGCACACCTGAACAGACAGCTGCAGTTCTTTTCAGGACAACATCATTACCACAAAATTTGACTCTGGAAATTTGTGAAGCATGTAAAATCTATGATAAATTGTTGATTTATTTGCAAGATTGGTAGGACAACTATTCTTTCTGCTAAAAGTCATACCTCTAAAAAGCAAAGTAAATAAGGGAGTAAATTGGATTTGGAGAAAGCAGATTTACTCAAATTTCTAAATCAGACTTGCAAAGCAGAGTGCATTTAAGTTAATTTTACTGGACTAAGAAAATCTTACAGAAATTTCACCAAAATGTGTATTCATAAAGGTCATAAAATCCTGAAACATGCAATGCACTATCATCCAGAAATGGAAAAAAGTCAGTCATAGAAATGGCAAGTGATTTTCACACCTCAACATTGTCATAAGATCATACAACATAATGCACATTATTTAGAAATTTAAACATTCTAGAATTTTTTATATGAAATCAGTTCAATTTGGGGAGTTTCTAAGGTAGCTACTTGCAACAAGAAGGGAAAGAAGATACTTTTGCTCCTGAATTCTGTTCCTGTTCCTACAGCTTCCTTCAACCATAAGGATATACGGAATATACTTTTCTTCCCAGCTTCCTTGGTAGCTTCTTTAAGTGAAATCAGAACAATGGTCATTGAATTAATGTCAGAATAGTCACTATTAGAAACTGTGATCTAGGGATGCCTGCGTGACTCAGTCAGTTAAGTGACTGCCTTTGGCTCAGGTTATCATCCCAGGATCCTGGTATTGAGAGCCCTGCTTCTGGCTCCCTGCTCAGCAGGGAGCCTGTTTCGCCCTCTCCTCCCCACTCGTGCTCCCTATTGCTATCTCTGTCAATCTCTCCCAAATAAATAAATAAAATATTTTTTAAAAACTGTGTTCTGATTATTTATTTCATTTCTGTTATTCAATACCACATAAACTCTGTTAAGGGATCTGAGGTATTTAGTTCACCCCAACATCCCCAGGACTTGAAACAGTGCCTAACACATAGTAGGCATTCTGGAAGAAAAATTTCAATGAATAATATACAGCTGGGATAATACCCTGACTGCAAAAGAAAGTTCTTCCTATATTGCTTTTGAGTGCTCTTTCAGATAAAAGAATAATTGTGATGAAAACAATCAATTATAATTTTCAGTCAATGAAGGAGGGAGGTAAGAAAGAATGAGGAGGGATCTGAAAGAGAAGTCTTATTATTCATGCTTCCCAGATGCTATGTTCTATAACAGTGCAACTGGGGATCAGTGCTTACCTTTAAATGAAAAGAAAATGACAAAAATACGGAGAATTGCCCAAGTTCTTGGTCACTCTGAGGGTAAAATCCAAGTTGGAAATTAAAAATACTATCAGAATTTTATTTTATTTTATTTTATTTTATTTATTTTATTTTAAAGATTTTATTTATTTATTTGTCAGAGACAGATAGCACAAGCAGGGGGAACAGCAGGCAGAGAGAGAAACAAGCTCTCCGTTGAACAAGGAGACTGATGTGGGACTCAATCCCAGGACACTGGGATCAAGACCTGAGCTGAAGGCAGATGCTTTTTTTTTTTTTTAAGATTTTATTTATTTATTTGACAGAGAGAGAGACAGCCAGCGAGAGAGGGAACACAAGCAGGGGGAGTGGGAGAGGAAGAAGCAGGCTCCCAGCGGAGGAGTCTGATGTGGGGCTCAATCCCAGGACTCTGGGATCATGCCCTGAGCCGAAGGCAGACGCTTAACGACTGAGCCACCCAGGCGCCCCTGAAGGCAGATGCTTAACCAACTAAGCCACACAGGTGTCCCCAGAATTTTATTTTAAATGGAGAAAAGCTCTGTCTTGCCCATATTTTCTTATGTAACTGTAAGACCTGACAATTACCAGTTAAATAGCAATTTCTTTTAAACTGATTTTATTGACTGCTTTAAACATAGTGGACATTTAACAAGGTACTTTTTCATCATTATCTTATTTAATCCCCTTCATAACTCAATTATGTGAGCATTATTGTGCCCCTTTTCAGACTAGGATTCTCAGGCTAAGTAAGATTCTATACATTGTTCAAGTTCTAGAAGTGCTAGGATTTAAGCTCTAGAAGCTTGCACTTTTTATTACAACACTAGAGTCTTTTGATGGCTATGGCAGCAAGCATATGAACTACTATAAAATATTGCCATTAATTTTTAATTGCATTGTTATGCACTTCTAGCTAAAATTTCTAAAATCTCGTTTGTATGCACACTGAAAAAATATATTTATCAAAACTGTGACACACTCTGGATATAACCTTCTGGGAACAGTACTTTCCATATATTTTTTAACTTTTAGCAGTGTACACATTTTCTTTGCACCTTGTATTTACCCTATTTAACCTGCTCTATTTTAATTATCTGTGTCCATCATTACAGTTGGAGTGTCTTTGGGCAGAGACTCTTTTTTGCTCACTACTACATACCCAGTGAGATCACTATGCTTGGTGCATAGAATTTGCTGTATATTTATTGGATTATTAAAATTAACTAACAAGTGTCTATGAGTTATACAAAGGGATATAAGAATAATAATAAGAATAAAAATTAATGTAACTGCTTATTTGTCAAGAGAAATACCATAATAGAAAGATCTTAAAACAAGAATGACCAGCCCACTGCCAAATTAAATTTTCCCCAAAACTTGCATCACTTCCTGTAGCCTCCCCTCATTCTACCTCCACTGCACAAAGTACTGTAAGTAAAATACATTATTTATAAACTAGGCATGATACATACCATTTATTAGCTACAGTACATGTAAAACTGCTTTAGTATGGTCCCTAATTTCATTGCTGTCGGACTCTGTATTTAACACTCCCAGCCCTAATAAGCTAACAACCAATTAGCCCTTCTATGCACAGCATGGTTTCAACATTCATTTGGAGTTAGAGGACAAAAGTGGAAGAAACCACTTAACCCAGAAATGAAGAATTGCAATAATTTGTATAATAATTTTTAATGATATAAAAGAAATCTTTCAACTTCTGAGAAAGTCAGTTTGTTTCATTACCCTTTCGACCAACCAACAAGCATACCCTAAGCTCTAGAAAATGAGTGAGAGCCCCACATAAGGTAAAATGGTCTTTTCACATCTCCAGAGGGTGCGATTCATATTGACTTCAGTTTCAAGAACACCCCTGAGTCTGTGCAGTGCAGCTGCTCTGACGTAGAAGGTGATGGTGGCAGGATCTCCATCTCTGTGTAGTTGATAAGACTTTCTGAGAATCAGGAGATGGGCAAGTGGAACCAAACTTTGTTGCTCTTTACTTTGATGCTTGCTTAGTGGCAGGCACTATGTTATGTAGACTCTCTGTATTCCTTGTCATGTATAATCTTCATATTTTATGATTGAAGGAACCAAGTTTTGGAAGGAATTTGTAAATTGCCATAGATATCTAAGTGGCAAAGCATATGTTAACCTATGCGATTCATCTGCTTCCATAGTCTAAAATTTTCCATAATTCACATAGGTAATTTTGGAACAATTAAAGGGCTTGCAAGTCATGCACTTAGGTATGAACTTTGTCTAAAGGCTATAAGGAGACATAAGATGTATTCAGGATCATAACATGATTTTATAGATATTTTAGAGAAATAACTGGCAAGAGAAGTAAAATAGGTATTGGGAAAAATTTACTGGAAAGGCCAAGGAGCCTCAAAATGCCCACCAATTATACTACTGTCTTAGAAAGGAAGAAACCCTAAGGAATTATTTCTGAAGACAGGTGATGTGGCTTCCATAACCAAGTGTATCAAGTTAGTCTCAATAATCAATAATTGTTTGTGACAAAGCTTCAAATAGGAAAATAAACTTTGGCTGAAGAACAAATAATTCAATCAAATCTTGTCCACCTGGGAAATGCAGAAGTGAGAGACAGAAAAGCAGAGATATCTGAATGTGAAAGTGTTAGGTAGAAGCTAGATAGCAGCAGTGGAAGGAATACCCCCAAGGAACAGTTCCAAGGTCTTGAAGGGGAATGATAGAGACATGAGCTGGAGGCAAGGACAATGATAAGCTATATATTAAAAGTCTCGGGGCAGCATAACATCCTGATCTTGTGGCTTCTAAGACCTTGGGGTTGACAAATTAAGAGGCACAGGTGCAGAGCAAGTGCTCTCCTCTTCCACCTTTGTCCCGGGGTAACCCCTAGACTCATTAGAATACATCTGCATTGCTGTTCAGCCTTTTCCAGTGGATGGAGGCTGCCAGGAGTGTTCTGGTACAAACCTTGTAGGGTCAAAAACTCACCCTCTCAACCTGTAGGAGAGGTTCCCCAAATATCCATTCCCAAAACAACCTAAGGCTGATTCTACCTTCTGGAATCTGCCTGCTCTCCCACCAGGAGAGTGTACTTTCCCTTTAATAAACTGCTTTGTGCTTGCTACTTTCCTTCTGGCTGTCTTTATTTGGTATGGATCCTCATATAAATCTTCTGTGGGAAATCCAAGGACTGAGACCTCCATTCACACAATGCCAGACTTTCCCACCAGTAACATAAGCATAGAAGAATGTCCCAACCCCCAGAACTATTTGAATATCAGCAAAATGATTGTTGCATCTTTCCTTAGGACTGCTAGCCTGTGTCTCTTCCTCTAAACCTGATACTAGTGCAAACCTTACTGACATGTACTGTAAGATTAATATTTTAGGAGGTCATTAGGAGAAGGGGGGGAACTACTTAGAAAATGTTTCATAGCGCTATTTTTGTTACCATGTGAGAAAGTGAAGACATGCAAATGATCTTTTCCATTCATAACTGGTAAACAGTTGCAGTATGTATCACCACACTAGACACCACATCTGAGCTTTTAGCACAATTGCTCTTTCCAGATCTTTAATGGCTTGATGTCAACTTGAAATTATTTTTTCTTGCCTATGGATCTAGCTAAACACACACACAAGCAAGCAAACAAAACAAAACAAACAAAAACCAAAAAAACACTCTTCACAAAATTCCCTTTCTGTACAAAGTAGAACTAGCTCTACACATTTTAAAGTTGTTTCCAGATTCATTCTTTAATATTTTTCTTTTTATTCAGAAAATAGAAACTATTTATATTGAGCAATGTCTTCATTCAGATAGGCTTCTTTCAATGCTCTTCCCTGATATTCTGGTTAAAGTCATATAGAAACTGCAAGTGTTACCTTGGCAAGACTGACTTTTCTAGCAGTATCGTAACCATCAGGAATTTAAGAGCAGGTCATCAGATACTTTAAAAACCCTGAATAATTTAATCTTTAAGTTACTTCTGTGACCAAAGGTATATTTTAATAAATCTAAAAGAAAAATCATTGCTAATATCAGCATAACAAAGTTTACATAAAGTAACTTCTCAGAGATCATGGTTTAAACACAAAGGTTTTCTACTGCTATCACAAATAAATACTACTCATCTTACTTGTTTAAATGTGTCATTTTACCAAAATTGGAATAAGGTCTATTAAGTCTAGCAATACCTACTCATGATATAAGTATTCACAGAATGTGATTAATAATTTTATTTTTTGAAAATTAAGAGCAATAAATGAAAATTCCATTTGTTGTACTATGAATTTGCAAAAGAATGGGAATGAAGAGAGTTGTTCCCTTCAAAGTACTTAGATTCTTCAACTAACCTTTTATCTTCCTATATAATAATAAAACTTAAGATAAAATGGTGGGAACAATTTAGCGCTTCAACTTGACAGTAGGAATAACAAATATTATTAGACACATTGCAAATGAAATACACTTTAACCCTTAATGAAGTACTTTACATGCATTTCTAGAAAAAACTTAACATTACTGTTGAGTTATATTGTGGACAGTGTTTTTTGGATAATAAATGTAGATTGACATAGTCACTCATTGTTAATATTATTATATACTTATAATTCCTATCCTACATAAAACCACTGGTTAATAAAAAAAAAATGGATTTTAACAATATGTACTTTCAACAAATCAAACTTCACCTGCCAAACCTATACATGTGTTTAATCACTTTGCATATTATGAGTCTAAAGTTATATACAGGTCTACCTTATATACAAATGACTTACTGATAAAATAGAAATCTATAAACCTAATCAAGCTGCTATTTGATATATTAGACCATTTTTTTTAACTTGGAAGAACTGTAATTATATTTTTAAAGAAAATTCATCAAACATTTTCTCTCTAAGGTAATAGTGTTTAAACAAACACATTTGTCATTATATTCTAGGTTGGATACATAGATGACTAGGTCAGTCACTGCCTCTTCCAATTTAAAGTCTCATGAGCCATATTTTCAATAAAATGTAGTGAGTGCAATACAGGACTAATAATAGAATGTTCCTTTTTCATGCAAAGGAACATATAAATCATATTATCTGTAATCACCAATGTGCTGGTGATTAGGTTCTCCAAAAAAGGAGAAAAATAAAGTCCTGATTTATAGCATTTTCCAGTCCTCATGGCAGAAATATTGTCACCATGGTTGATTTCAAGCAACCAGTATGTTGTCATTGAACTTGGAGTTGGAAGAGATGCTCACAGAAATGTGAATCAGATATGCGCTGGTTCCAGTACGCCATTGTCTGTTATGCTCTGTATTGCATGATTTTGTTTTAGTGGAACTTAGGTTTTTGAAAAAACAGACAAAAATCAACAGCAGGATTAGTTGACTTTTGAAGTTTGGGCAAGTCACTCAACTTCCATGGATCTCAGTTTCTTACTTTATAATATTCCTTTGATGCCCCATACCAATTTAAAATGTTGAAGAATTATGTAACTGCCAATAATGGGAAGGGCTGATTGTGCAACTGTTTGTTAACTAATTAAAATACCAGTGGTGGTGCCAGGTATCACAGAACTTATCTTTTTCCATGCTTTGTTGACACGACCCATGAGTGCAAATATTTTGAGAATTACAACATTGAATTATCAATTTTATTTGAATTTTTGAAAAATATTATAGTTCAGACATTCATAATACTGAACCAAAAGCAATTACAACCACTGACATTACCATCTTCTAACAGCTTCCTTTCTCTGTTAAGAAATAAAATTAAATATTATTAACCTGGTTACTCCTTAGATTGTCTACCATTCTTTCATCTCTCATTCTACTCCAAACACAAAGGCCCCTTGCCATTCCTTGAGAACTTCAAATTTCCTCCAGTCTCAGGATTCTGGACATCCTTCTTCAAATAAAGTTACTTTTTGTCACACACACACACACACACACACACACACTCCTCTTTTAGTGAGGTAGAGGAAGAGGATCACCTGCAGGCACTCAGCTCAACCCTTTCTAAAAGGTATGGTCAGTCAATTTAAATTGAATATATTCACACAGTGACATCAATACTCTATGAGTATTTTTAATTCTTCTTTTAGTGTTTATTCAGCTGGAGCTAATGCATTATAAGACATAGCTGGACAGAAAGATGTTAACAGCTTTTCTGGTCCATGGTGATAAAGAAGGAGGCAGAATTTGTCTTCAAAAATCAACTAATTAACACTGACATACTTGGGATCACTAAACTCCTTTTCCTTTGTATCTATTTGTTGAGTAAACAGATATCCAGTTATTTGTACTGAATTTATTTTCTAGCTCAACAGCCTGGTTTTTGGCTGCCCGTAAGTAGATCTGTGAAAGATGTGTTGACATTTAATTTATGCATAGCCAAAAACCAATTTATTCTAGACAGAAAAATTGGTTTTGGCAGAAGGGGTCGAGATTATAAATATAAGTATTTTTCCTTGCAGATCAAGAAGTCTCTTACAGTGTTACTTTTACCAACTCTATAAACATTTTATAAGAGAGTCATGGATTATATATAGATTTAATTGTCAGAACAATAAAGATTTATGAGAAAAATTAAACTTCACAGGGAAAGATAATTTTTGGTGGCTTCAAAATATCATTACTGATATTTTATTCTTGCTGAATGCTATAGTAATAATTTGTTGTATTAACAGTTACCCTTTGTCGTACCAGGATATTTGTGACTAAGTATCTTCTTTTGGGTTTGGTTTTCCATTGTGCATTAGTCTTCTTTTTCCTTGCTCTCTTCAAAGTTATACCTACCCCATTAATATTTGACTCTAGAATTTTCTCCAGGATGCTTTGATGCAGATTAATTTGCCTACAGAGAAACAGCAGAGATAGATGCTTCTCTGACTTCTGAATTCTCACTTTAAGGAACAGTGAAATTAAAGGTTAACAAGGTGCAAAAAGATAAGTTATGTCATTGGTCTTGGAATCCATCTGCTACTGTACTTAAAGTAAGTCATAAGGTCAAATGTGCAATTTGTTATTGATGTCAGTTTGTTGTTTTAGTCAATAAAAAACGATTGAAGTAGTTATCTTGTTCTGATTACTTGATAATTTTCTAATTCAAATTTAAACAGCGTTTTATCTATAGAAAAGGGCAACAGTAATACAACCTAATTTATGTGTTAAGACAATCACATAATATCGATTATTATGTAAAGGGAAAATTTGATAGAGAATGTAGTATTATGTTTTACTTAAGACCAGGATTGTGTTCATGCTGACTCTGCATCTGGTGACCTTGGAAATTTTATATGACCTCTTCAAGGCTCAGTATCTTCCTCTGTAAAATGGAAATAAAATAACATCTCTGTCGTAGAATCACTGTGAGGATTATGTGAAATAAAGTGTGACTAATTTTTAGCACAGTAGCTGGCTTAAAATACTTGTCTAAGGATCTAGAACCTCTCAAGAGCAAACATTCTAATTTCTTGGGGTCTAACCTACAAAAATAGGGGTAATTTAAAATAGAAACATTTAAATGCAAGGGGTCTCCTGGGTGGTACATTTCCTTGAGCTAATCTCCAAGCCACAACAAAAGCCTGAGAATTGTGCTGAATCCTCTTCCTACTTATTTGATACTGGCTTCTTCAGTCAAACAATATAGCTATATATTGTGAATATCTCCACAGTTAGGAAAAAATCCAGCTATGTAAAATTTAGGGAAAATGTAAAAATAAATACATTTTGCCAAATGGATTTATTGAAATTTTAAATTGTATTATTATATAAACCATACTGCTTGAGTATAATAGAATTCATTAAGGACAATGAAAGGAAAGACTTATTTATTAAAATTTTACTAATCTCTGTCAAATGTATAGCTCAATATCTAGAATTATATTTGGGCAAACTGCTTGCTTTCTATTACTGCCTACTGTGGTTTGGAAAATTCTAAGATTAGGTTGTTAAAAGAGAGTGCATAAAACTGCTGATTCATTACTTTTCTAATAATAAACTATGATGAGTAACTATAAATGATTATCAGGGAATAGAATGAGCAATAGCTATAATGAACACAGAGGGGGTACATTTCCAAAATAGCATGTGCCATATGTACGCACAAAACCAATTATGCAAGTAATGTACACATCACTCATGCCATATTTTGCAAATCAGCAAACTTTTTAAAGTTCTTTCTAATGAGAAGTTTGCTGATTGTTGCCCAGGGAAAATTAAGGAGGATCTGAGTAGTACTTCTGGAGAAAATTACAGCTGGTTTTGGGTTTCTTTCCTTTAATCATCAAGAAAAATATTCATAAAGAAATTACATTTCGAAGCCTAACGTTCCATAGTTAGAACTCACATCAGGCACCTACTATATTTTTAGAGCACTCTTTCATGGCTCCAGCAACATAGATCTAGCTTTCCAGCCTTTCATGAAGAAAAGGTAAGGTATATTTATTTTACTTCTACAAGGTAATTTTTTTGCGTTATTTTTATCTATTGCCTTAACTGTGCCAGTTCTGTAAACTCTAAGGGAATTTCCCATGCTTTTATAAATTGGGACAAATAACAAAAGACCACATAGTTTGTGGATTGAATTGAAGTTTTAGCTTCATTTAGCTAAAACTAGCTAGAAAACTTTCTAGCTAGAAAACTCACTTTCTAGCTAGAAAACTCTAAGGTACAACCAAATCAGAGTTTACTACTTCTTCCTATAATCCCCCATATATGGGTGATTTTAACAAGACATTTATCTCCCTTTTTGTTATTATCTGCTTATAAATATGTTAGGACAACTAGGCCTTGATCAAGGATATAATTTTATTAATTATGATATCCCTAGCACAACACCTGATAACTCGTAGGAACTTAATCAATGTTTGATGAGTAAATAAGACTCTTGTATCATAAGGAAATATATATTACTATAAAGTTATTTTCTTGAAGTTACATGAAGTTACATGAGATATGAAAGCGCTAAACACAGGGCTTGGAATATAGTGAGTACTCAATAAATAATAGCTGACTATACTTATTAAAGACAACTTACTATGCTTTCCCAATATTACTCCTTTTATTTTTTTGATAAATTAATCATATTATTCTCATAAATAAACTTCCATTTCTGCTTCACTTGTGGGGTCATTTTGCTACACTACTAAAATGTAATCTATACTTGGTAGCTGCAATGACCTCTATAGAAATTCGTTGAATTCACTCACTTCTGTCATTTTAACAATTATTGCTGCAATATTTTCCTATCTTTGTTTTGCCCAATCTTACATTTTTCATGAAATTCTTCTTTCCTTTATTATGTCTCCCCATCTATAAAATGCAACTACTAGTACATATCAATTCATGATTTATTTTATCTGTTTACAGAGAAACTTTAGTCCAACTTAAAAAATATCTAATCAGGAGCACCTGTGTGGCTCAGTTGGTTAAGCATCTGACTCTTAATTTCAGCTCGGGTCATAATCTCAATGTCTTGAGATTAAGCCCTGTTTTGGGCTCCAAGCTGGGTGAAAAGCCTGCTTATGATTCTCTCTCTCCATCTGACACCCCTCCCCCCCCACCAGTTTGCACTCTCTCTCGCTCTCTTTCACTCTCTCTAAAATAAATAAATAAATAAATAAATAAATAAATAAGATTATCTGATCAGAATAATAACATTTATCTCAGTGCCATTTGAAGATGATGACTAAACATTGTTTCTGAACAAAAATAATGAAATTACTGGATATATCAACTATATTATTTCAACAAATAAGAATGACAATCAGACTGTCGACAAAGGAATAATTCAGTATTACTGAAATCATAAAGTACATTAAAGAGAATCACAGATTGGTCTACTATTCAGGACCATACATGATGCTTTATTAAGAAAGGAACTTGGCTAAGGATCTATTTCAGATTCTTATAGGAACTGGTTGTCTAGACAGACAGAGAGATATAAATATGTATATTTTATATAGGGATATAATATAGATATAGATATATCATGTTGACAATTTGTATAAAATGTATTCTTAATATGACATGATTGTTGAGAATTGTATTTTACCTCTGTGGTCTTCCTCCCTAAAATCTAGAACCCCGTTTTCATCATGAGGAAAACATCAGACAAATCTGAATTCGGGGATATTCCTCAAAACACTTAACCAACAGTCAAGGTCATCAACAACTAGGAAAGATGAAGCAACTCATAATCTAGAGGAGTCTGGCCTTTGGCATCAGAGTTCAGGGGTTAAATATTGACTTTGTATCTTCCTAGCTTTTAGATCTTATACAAATTGTCAAACTTTCTGAGATGCTTAGTTTTTGTTTTTGGGTTTTTTTCATTTATAAAGTTGGAGTGACAACATCTAAGCCAAAGGCTTCATATTAAATACAATAATGTAAGTAAAAGACCTAGCAAATGCCTGGAATGTTGGAGGCACTAAATAGATACTTGTTTTCTCCTTCCTTCTCCTTCAAGCTCCACCAGGAGCTTAATCCATTCTAACATGCTCAAGGTTACATCACATTCCTAGTTAGTTATTCCTTTATCCTTTTTTTTCTCATTTTTAAAATAAAACATGAAAGGTGGCTTATCATTTTATTGTTGGGATGGTTATCTGTAGCAGCCTTAAATATACATTGAATTTATGACAGAAGAAGTTTTCTTGAAAACGCTTTTCTCCAGTTAAAAATAAAAATCAGTTTTGATTGTTTTGCTATTTGTTCTTTAGGTTTATATATATCATTCTCTAATAAGAGTAACCTCTTTTATGTCTAGTTAACTTTAAATGTCCTATACTCTAACTCCAATGTGAAACATTACATTTATTAACATTTACGAAATCTTAAAAGATGCTGACTGATTGAGGTTTATGAAGACAGGTTGTGGTTTAGAGCCACAAGCATAAAAGATGCAGCTGGATATTCACTGGGTTTGTATAAGTGGCAAAAGAGTCACAATCATCTCATTATAGATAATAAAAATTTTCCTATATTTTATTTAGAAACAAAAATTACTTCATGAATTGCAAGCCATTAGATATTTCACAAATTTTTATTACCTCCTTATGTTTTATTTTAGAAAAGTTTGACCTGTCTATTGTGCTTGTCTTTAAGCATAAACACAAAATAATCACTAGTTTGAAAATTATCTCATATCAGTTTCTCATAAACCATGAGAAAGTTAGCATCTACTTTGATTCTGTAATAGAAGAAAGATAAAGTCAGTCTATAATTTTAGCCTGCTGCTTATTTTATATTTTGGAGGATGACAATTTTAATGTGAATCATAGGTAATTCCTTTGTTTGTGGTAATGTTACAAAAAATACATTGAATCCTCAAAATGAAATAGCTTTTGCACTTTCTTCAAAGTATTTTGCAGTGGGATTATAGAAAACAAACATAACATATAATATTTCTAAACAAATTTTCCCCTGCTTGCTGTTGACTTTAATTTTATTCAGCCAAAAATATACACAAGTTGATATTCAATAATACTAAATTGACTACAATTTCCCTTTCTCCTGAGGAATATGTTTCATTATCCTCTTACACCCATCATTTGTGAATAAAGAGGGTATTTTGTATATTGGCAAAGGTATAAATGGCGAGAAACTTCCCTAATGTAATTTCAGCTAATTAAAGACTCGTTAAGAAAGAAATAGAAAATGCCTGAGAACTTGCTTAAGTAATTTTAATTTTTAATCATTTTATTCTCTCACTAATTAAACAGTATGATGTGTACCTATAGGCTATTTACCTAGTTTCCTATATTTTATCCTATAATTTAGTGTGTGCCCACTAATAAAATCATGATAGTTTTTTAAGGTATTCATATTTTTCCCCACATTGTTTTATTTCTAAATACAATGCTTGTATAATTCCCACAGATTTGCTATATACTTTTATATACTTCCCTTCAATTCTACAAAAACAGAATTGTGGTAACCCCAATATTTAAGGAACAGATAAGATGGAGAAAGAAAAGTCACTAAAAAGGATAAAAAATGAATGGTAAATGACAGAAAAGGACAATCATAATGGAAAAACAATAAGACACAGTTAAAAAGCATGGCCTGAAGTCTATGAACAGTTAGGTTGGAATCCCGGGTTGTACTATTTACAAACTGTGTAACCTTGTCTGATTTACCAGCTCTCTGAACCTTGGTTCTTCCAACTATAAATAAATTATAACACTGTTTATCTTAAATAGCTGTGAGCATTAATAATACCAAATATAACACATTTATCACAGTGCCTGGCACATGGTTATGGCTGCCAAGTAACTGGATCACTCTTTACTTAACTACAACCTATTGGGTTTTACTTCCATCCATACTTGTCTTATCTTCATATATACTCCTTCCCCACCACCTCCCGAAATGCAACATCAGATATCTCACATTTCCATGTTCATGAGTTTGTGTCTTTGCTATTTCTAAAACAACTTATTGAATTTTTCTTCCAGCTGGGGATTTTTATTACTGGGCAATCCTTGCTCTTCTTTCAATATTTAACTTGAATGTTCCTCCTTGATGAGGCTCTTCTTGAATCAGCAAAGAAAAATTTAATATTTTATTTCTCAGTTCCAATAACATTTTATTTAAACCACTGAAATTGGGTGTAATTTCCTTTAATAGGTGTGTTTCCTCTGGTAGGCCATCTTAATCACCTTTGTATTCTTATTCCTATGTGTTATTCATTTTTAAAAAATATTATTAAAATATTAAAAATATTTTAGAGAGAGAGCAATAACACACACACACACATGTGCATGCACATGTATGTGAAGGCAGGGGAAGAGGGAGAGGAACAAGCAGACTCCCTGCTGAGTCAGGAGCCCAATACAAGGTTCCATCCCAGGATGCTGAATTCATGACGTGAGTCAAAATCAAGAGTCAGACACTTAACCCACTGAACCACCCAGCAGCCCTTCTATGTACTATTCAAAGCCAATTCTCAGTAAATGTTCATTTCATAGTGAATTGTATATAATGATCCCACATCTACTTTGTAATGGTATGTCCTTTTGTTTTATCTGTAGTACAGCTATAAAATGAGTAATAGGATTACAAATCTGCCTTTATTCTTTCTTTACTATTTACTCTTTAAAAATTAAGAATGTGATTGATGTGTGACAAATTTTGAATACTGCTGTTCTTATTCATTTTAGACACTTGCCTTTCACCATAAATACAAAGAGGAAGATAATTTTTAGGTGGATCTGAACTGATACATTTTTATGGAGAAACAGACTGTCATCATTTGAAATGCCATTAGTAAATGTTTTATTAGGTGTCTTGGGGACATGATAATAGCATCTAAAATCATTCATTTAGGTCACCACAGTCTTTGGCAATGCAGATGGTAATGCAAGTTAATATCATCTGATGAGTTACATTAGAAGGTAACTTCATAGGTCAACACTGGAAGTATTTTGGCAGGAAAAACAAAAATTGTAATCAAGTAATGTTTGGATTTTTCATCTGCTATAAATCATATAGAGGAGGGTTGGCATTTTATCATTTATCTAAATAGAAAGAGAGGAGAGAACATCTTTCTATCTCCTCCTTATGGTATTCTTCTTCCATTAATAATAAGAGTTAATAATAACAATTCTTTGAGAAATCTACACTCAAGTGATTATGTAAGTATAATGGTTGTCCTTTATTGAGCACAAATTATGCCATGGGATCTGTGCTGATCTATATGAACATTATATATTATTTCATTTGTTCCCCATAATAACTTGGAAGACATCATTTAAACTTTATTTGCCATAAGAGAAAAACTGAGTCTCCAAGATGTCCAAGTTCCACATAGCTAATAGGTAATTAACTGAGGAGTTGAACCATGTTCTGCCTTGTTACAAAGCGCATAATATGAAACAATTTCAGCATTGGGCACATTTCACTTTATATAATATTTTCTATGGATTGCTTGATTTTACCCTTAAAAGAATTCTGTTTCTTGAGGGTTTTCTTTTTCTTACTTGGAAGCTAGTGCACAGGTGGGAACGTCATGTTAATAAGAATGATATGTTTTACATAAATATTCTGCCTTTAGTGGCTTTATGCCTAATTTTAGAGAAGGGTATCCTAGAAGAACATGGATACTTACTTACTCAAAAATGTTCCTGTGAGATAAGAAAGCAATTTGGGAACAGATGCCTTATATTAAATTCTCACTAACTTCTTTCCACTAACTTCTTTCATCCCAATTTAACATTAGAGAAAACTGAGGCTTAACATCTGAGCTCCATTTTTTCTGTATTATAAATTGGAGATAATTATTTTACTGTCTTGCCAATTCCACATCATTGCTCTGAGAATCAATTTCATTACTGCAGATCAATGTATATTATAAAATACACAATGTTGCAAATGTCTTAGAAGAGGTACATGTGGGGCGCCTGGGTGGCACAGTGGTTAAGCGTCTGCCTTTGGCTCAGGGCGTGATCCCGGCGATCTGGGATCAAGCCCCACATCAGGCTCTTCTGCTATGAGCCTGCTTCTTCCTCTCCCACTCCCCCTGCTTGTGTTCCCTCTCTCGCTGGCTGTCTCTCTCTCTGTCAAATAAATAAATAAAATCTTTAAAAAAAAAAAAAGAAGAGGTACATGTGTGCACATATGTGATCAGAGATTCTCAGCAAATATGGCAGCACCAAGGTATAAATCCAGTGCTTTCCATTCTCATTCAAGTTTGTTCATTCTGCAAGTGTTTTTTTTTTTTGAAGACACAAAAGTGTTTCCACTTTATGGTAAGTTCTGAAAACTTAAGTTACAAAGATAACCAAAGAAAATGGAAGTTAATGGAATCATTTGTGATACATTTTAGAGTTAGAATGGAAAGGACATTTATTCTAGTATTTCCAAATATCCATGTTATTTTTATGATTAATAGAAGAACCAGATTTGAAACACCAAACACTGAATTGCCAAGGGAATGTTGAAAAAGAAAAAAACAAAGCTGGGGGCATCATGTTGCCTGACTTCAAGCTATACTACAAATCTGTGATCACCAAGACAGCATGGTATTAGCACAAAAATGGACAAATAGACCAATGGAACAGAATAGAGACTCCAGAAATGGACCTTCAACTCAATGGTCAATTAATCTTTGACAAAGCAGGAAACAATATCCAGGGCGGAGGGGGCGGGCACACAGTCTCTTCAACAAGTTGTCCTGGGAAAGTTGGACAGCTACATACAGCAGAATGAAACTGGATCATTCTCTCACACCATACACAAAGATAAACTCAAAATGGATGAAAGACCTCAATGTGAGACAGGAATCCATCAAAACCCTAGAAGAAAACAAAGGCAGTAACCTCTTTGACATCAGCCACAGAAACTTCTTTCAAGGTATGTCTCCAAAGGCAAGGGAAACAAAGGCAAAAATGAACTTTTGGCGCTTCATCAAGATAAAAATTGTCTGCACAACAAAGTAAACAGTCAACAAAACTAAGAGGCAGCCCACAGAAAGGAAGAAGATATTTGTAAATGACATTACAGATAAAGGGCTGATATCCAAGATCCATAAAGAACTTATCAAACTCAACACTCAAAAAACAAATAACTCAGTCAAAAAATGGGCAGAAGACATGAACAGACACATCTCCAAACCATATATACAATGGAATATTACTCAGCCATTAGAAAGGATGAATAACCACCATTTGCATCGACATGGATGGGACTGGAGGGGATTATGCTAAGTGAAGTAAATCAAGCAAAGAAAGACAATTATCATATGGTTTCATTCATATGTGGAACATAAGCAATAGCATGGAGGACCATAGGGGAAGGGAGGAAAATCCAAAGGCAGAAAAATAAGAGAGGGAGATGATCCATGAGAGACTATGGACACTGGGAAACAAACTGAGGGTTTCAGAGGGGAGGAGGTTGGAGAGAGGGAGTAAGAGGGTGATGGGTATTAAGGAGGCCACATGTTGTGATGAGCACTGGCTGCTATATACAACTAATGAATCATTGAAAGCTACATTAAAAAGTAATGATGTACTATACAGTGGCTAACTGAACATAATTTAAAAAAATAAAAAATCAAGTTTTTAAATCACTATTATACTTATTCTTAATAGTGTTTACACACAAGGCTTACTTCATCTTCCACATTATAGAGGATATTTAAAAATAAACTTGGAGATTTAGAAACACAAGGACTTAAATTACATGGCCTTAAAAATACAAAAGGTGGTATTTACTTTGGTTGAGTAAGCTATTAAATAATTTCTTTTTAAAGTGACATAGTTTAGTGGCACCTGGGTGGCATAGTCGGTTAAGCATCTGACTCTTGGTTTTACCTCAGGTCATGATCCCAGGGCTGTGAGATCAAGCCCCACATTAGTCTCCACACTGAGGGTGGAGTCTGATTGAAATTCTCTCTTCCTCTCATTCTGCCCCTCCTGCTCATGCCTTCTGTTTGTCTCTTTCTCAAGTAAATAAATAAATCTTTTTTTAATTTAAAAAAAATTTAAAATGACATAATTTAAATGTCTTTTTTATCTTTCAGAATAAAAAAGTGGTATTCATTTCAAAAATTGGAAGTAAAAATGAACTAAAATAAAAACATTTTAAAATATAAATTTCTTGTATTTATCATTTTAGAACTAACCATAATCCTATTTCACAGTTTCATAACTATTTTAATGTCAGCTTAAGAATGATTGCTTGTTCACTACATGCTTATGTTAGTACCATTAAGTTTACAATGGGTATATTATAGGTACTTCATTACAATGTAATTATTTCAAGAAAATTGATAAAAAATGATTCAGATATCTGAAAATATAACCAGCACATCTTGAAGCTTATTGGCAATTATTTCACTTTATTTAAAGACATATGAAGCACGAGGAAGCAGTTGACCAAGATTAGAGCAGAAATCCATGAATTAGAAACCAGGAGTACAGTAGAGCAGATCAACAGAACTAGAAGCTAGTTCTTTGAGAGAACCAATAAAATTGAGAGACCACTGGCAAGACCTAAAGCTATTTCAAAAAATAGAATCAGAAGGAAAGCTACCAAACTCATTCTATGAGGCCAATATTACCTTGATCCCCAAACGAGGCAAAGACCCCCTCAAAAAGGAGAATTACAGACCGACTTCCCTAATGAAAATGGACGCCAAAATCCTCAACAAGATCCTTGCCAAAAGAATCCAACAGTACATTAAAAGGATTATCCATCACGATCAAGTGGGATTCATACCTGGGATGCAAGCGTGGTTCAATATTCACAAATCAATCAGCGTGATACATCATATCAACAAGAAAAGACTCAGGAACCATATGATCCTCTCAATCGATGCCGAAAAAGCATTTGACAAAATACAGCATCCTTTCCTGATTAAAACCCTTCAGAGTGTAGGAATAGAAGGTACATTTCTCAATCTCATAAAAGCCATCTATGAAAAGCCTACTGCAAATATTATTCTCAATGGGGAAAAGCTGGAAGCCTTTCCCTTAAGATCAGGAACACGACAAGGATGCCCACTCTCGCCACTATTATTCAACATAGTACTAGAAGTCCTTGCAACAGCAATCAGACGACAAAAAGGGATCAAAGGTATTCAAATCGGCAAAGAAGAAGTCAAAATGTCTCTCTTCGCAGATGACATGATACTCTATATGGAAAACCCAAAAGAAGCCACTCCCAAACTATTAGAAGTTATAGAGCAATTCAGTAACGTGGCGGGATACAAAATCAATGCTCAGAAATCAGTTGCATTTCTATACACGAATAACGAGACCGAAGAAAGAGAAATTAGGGAATCCATCCCATTTACAATAGCACCAAAAACCATACGTTACCTTGGAATTAACTTAACCAGAGACGTAAAGGACCTATATTCTAGAAACTATAAATCACTCTTGAAAGACATTGAGGAAGACACAAAAAGATGGAAAAATATTCCATGCTCATGGATCAGAAGAATTAACATAGTTAAAATGTCCATGCTACCCAGAGCAATCTACACTTTCAATGCTATCCCGATCAAAATACCGAGGACATTTTTCAAAGAACTGGAACAAACAGTCCTTAAATTTGTATGGAACCAGAAAAGGCCCCGAATCTCCAAGGAACTGTTGAAAAGGAAAAACAAAGCTGGGGGCATCACAATGCCGGATTTCGAGCTGTACTACAAAGCTGTGATCACAAAGACAGCATGGTACTGGCACAAAAACAGACACATAGACCAATGGAACAGAATAGAGAACCCAGAAATGGACCCTCGGCTCTTTGGGCAACTAATCTTTGATAAAGCAGGAAAAAACATCCAGTGGAAAAAAGACAGTCTCTTCAATAAACGGTGCTGCGAAAATTGGACAGCTACATGCAAAAGAATGAGACATGACCACTCTCTCACACCATACACAAAGATAAACTCAAAATGGATGAAAGACCTCGATGTGAGACAAGAATCCATCAAAATCCTAGAGAAGAACATAGGCAGCAAACTCTATGACATCGGCCAAAGCAACCTTTTTCATGACACATCTCCAAAGGCAAGAGAAACAAAAGATAAAATGAACTTGTGAGACTACATCAAGATAAAAAGCTTCTGCACAGCCAAGGAAACAGTCAAATAATCTAAGAGGCAGCCCACGGAATCGGAGAATATATATGCAAATGATGCTACAGATAAAAGACTGGTATCCAAGATCTACAAAGAACTTCTCAAACTCAATACGTGAGAAACAAATAAAGAAATCATAAAATGGGCAGAAGATATGAACAGACACTTTTCCAATGAAGACATACACATGGCTAACAGACACATGAAAAAATGTTCAAAATCATTAGCTATCCAGGAAATTCAAATCAAAACCACACTAAGATACCACCTTACGCCAGTTAGAATGGCAAAATTGACAAGGCAAGAAACAATTGCTGGACAGGATGTGGAGAAAGGGGATCCCTCCTACACTGTTGGTGGGAATGCAGGTTGGTACAGCCACTCTGGAAAACAGTGTGGAGGTCCCTTAAAAAGTTAAAAATTGAGCTACCCTATGACCCAGCCATTGCACTACTGGGTATTTACCCCAAAGATGCAGATGTAGTGAAGAGAAGGGCCATATGCACCCCAATGTTCATAGCAGCATTGTCCACAATAGCTAAATCGTGGAAGGAACCGAGATGCCCTTCAACAGATGACTGGATTAAGAAGCTGTGGTCCATATATACAATGGAATATTACCCAGCTATCAGAAAGAACGAGTTCTCAACATTTGCTGCAACATGGACGGCACTGGAGGAGAAAATGCTAAGTGAAATAAGTCAAGCAGAGAAAGACAATTATCATATGATTTCTTTCATCTATGGAACATAAGAACTAGGAAGATCGGTAGGGGAAAAAGGGATAAAGAAAGGGGGGGTAATGAGAAGGGGGAATGAAGCATGAGAGACTATGGACTCTGAGAAACAAACTGAGGACTTCAGAGGGGAGAGGGACGGGGAAATGGGATAGGCTCATGATGGGTAGTAAGGAGGGCACGTATTGCATGGTACACTGGGTATTATATGCAACTAATGAATCATTGAACTTTGCATCAGAAACCAGGGATGTACTGTATGGTGACTAACATAATATAATAAAAAACAAATTAAAAAAATAAATAAAGCACATATGAAAAAAATAACACAGGAAAAAGAATCATATTCCATTGTATATATGGGCCACATCTTCTTTATCCATTGAATATAAAGCAATGTAAGACCTATGCTTAAATTACTCATATCAGAGCACTTAAATATATAAAGCAAATATTAACAGACATGAAGGGAGAAATAGACAGTGATACAATAATAGCAGGGGACTTTAATATCCCACTTTCAACAATGGATAGATGACCCAGACAGAATCAATAAGGAAACACTGGCCAGAGGGACTTAACAGGTATATATATACAGAACAGTCCATCCAACAGCAGCAAATACACATTCTTCTCATGCATGTATGGAACATTCTCCAGGATGGATCTTATGTTAGGCCACAAATAAGTCCTAGGAAATTTAAGACAACTGAAATCATATCGAGCCTCTCTTCTGATCACAATAGTATGAAACTAGAAATCAATAACAAGAAGAAAATTAGACAATTCACAAATATGTGGAAAATACACAACATACTTCTTAACAACCAGTGGGTGAAAAAAATCAAAAAAGAAAAAAAGAACTATCTTGGGACAAATGGAAATGGAAATACAATATATCAAAAGTTAAGGAGCACTGCTATACCAGTTCTTAAGAGGAAGTGATAACATATACACCTACATTAAGGAAATAGTTCAAATAAATAATCTAACTTTGTACCTCAAGGAACTAGAAAAAGGAGAACAAACTAAGCCTACAGTTAGTAGAAGGATGGGAATAATAAAGATCAGAGCTGATTATAGAAAATAGAAACTAAAAAGACAATAGAAAAGATCAATGAAACTAAGAGCTTGTATCTGTCAACAAATGAATGTATCAAGAATATTTTTTTTAGTTTTGTTTTTAAGTTGGTGAGAAATAAGTGGGAATGACTTTAGTACTTAAGTGGGGTTTACTATGTTATTCTGTAGTTCTAGGACAGGGGAGAGGGAATTCATCACATATCAATGAATGAATATCTTAAAACAATTTGTGGTTAACCTATCAAATCAAGGAACATTTTGAGACTGGCTCTGAGGAAATTTTTCTCCAATCTGGGGTAGCTACATATCATTAGGCAATTCCATTTTTGTCCAATGATACACACAGTGGAATATTACTCAGCCTTAACTAGGAAGGTAATACTATTGTTAACAACAATAGTGAAATAAGCCAGGCAAAGAGATATGAATATTGCATGGTGTCACCTATATGTAAAATCTAATCAAACAAAAAAAATCAAACTCACAGAAACATAGTCCGAAAGTGGACACCAGGGCCTGGGGTGTGAGAGAAATAGGGAGAGGTTGGTTAAGGATACACACTTTCAGTTAAAGATAAATTAGGTCAGAGGGTCTAATATATAATATGGTGGTTATAGATGTTCATGCTGTATTAAACAGTTAAAATTTTCTAAGAGAGTAAAACTTAAATTTTCTCACCAAATAACTAAATAAAGGTAAATATGTGAGGTAATGGATGTGTTAATTTGATGGGTGGAATTCTTTCACAGAGTATATCAAGTCATTATGTTGTATACTTTAAATACCTTACAATTTAATTTTCAATTACACCTCAATAAAACTGAAAAAAATTAAATTACTCACATCTCAAAAAAATCCTAAATTTGACACAATGTGGAAAGGATCTGATATAAGACTCTTAATCTTGTGAGTCAAACTATATTAACATATTTTATGTATGTCATTTGTTTATTACAAGGTAAAAATATATTAGTTTTACAGTATTTTTTTCTTGAAAATAACAAGTATGTTTTTCTTTAAAAAACAAACTTACTTTATTCAATTGGTGGCAAGGATTTTATTTTGTTTAACTATTAAATATTTCAATAATACTAATCAGACATTTATTATATGTCAGGCACTGTGCTATGCGTTAGTACTAATTAGATCATGAAGGTATGCTTCAGCAGCTGATATTTAGGACTGGACAGTCTAAGAGTAAGAATTGTGATAATAACTGGCTTAAAAATTAAATTTAACTTCAATCCAAAAGTAATCAAACTTTCAGATTCGATTAAAGGAAAGGCCCATTCTGGTTAATGTGATTTTTATTAATTAAGAAATCATTAAGGAATAACTAAATGAAATCCTGCACCATAACTTTCCAAATTAATTTAAATCTCTAGTCATATTCTGTTCCCACCGCTTGGGGCAAATTCCAGGTTCTGATTTGCTTCTGCCTGTATTTTGACATTTCATATCCCATCAGGTATTCTGCTGCTTTCTTTCTAAGTGTTATTATGTCTAATCTAAAATATATCACAATTTCATTTTTATGTTTGAGTGTATGTGTGTGTGATGTAGAATTACATGAAGGAGGTAATGTCTATCCTAGGCTAATTCTAATCTATAAAGAAAAATAAAATCAACTATTTCCTTTAATCAGTATTGTGTTTTATCTGTACGATTAAAGTTATAGGACTCAATAATCCAAATTGGGGCTACTGTTGAATTATTGTATGAACTTCACTATATATAATACTGGTCCAGGTAGGATTTTTCTTGAAGGTCATGGTTATTCCTACAGTCCATTCCATTGGGAAAAGGTTTAAGCTGGAGTAGAAAGTCTTAGGTGATATGTGCTACAGTGAAGTTGCAGGGCGTGTGTTTGTGTGTGTGTGTGTGTGTGTGTGTGTGTGTGTGTGTGTGAGAGAGAGAGAGATGGAGCTAGGTTGAAAGGTAAACCTGTTCCTACAATGTAAAAGGGTTGAGAACAAGGCACATGTGTGTGTTTACAAGTGATCTTAACTGCAGATTTAGACCTGAGGGCTACGAACAAAGCTGCGTCTTTCAACAATGGTTGTAACTGTTTTGTTTTGCTTTGGGTGCATACTTACTATGTAGTGGTAGCTTCCATATTAGTCTCATTATGAGCAGGACAAATCAGTTCAAATTTATTGTTTGCCTATCATCCTAGGAACCCAGAGATACACTTGTGAACAAAAATGACACCATACATATTCTCAAGTAGCTTACAAGTGTACAAAGTGCTGTTAAAGAGAATTACAGGAACTGTGAAAGTATCTTTCAGAATACTAAACCCCACCTGAGGAGTGAGGGAAAGTTTCTCTAATACTTTTTAGGCAATGATGTGAAAGAGAATCAGGAGGTAAGAGGATGAAGAGAGGGTTCTCAATCCTGGCTGCACATTGGAATCACCTGGGGCGTTTTTAAGCTATACTGATACATGGGCCTCACCTCCAGATATTATTATTTAATTTGTCGTAGGTGCTACTTGGCTGAGATTTTTAAAAGCTCCATGAATGTGAAGCCAAGGTTAAGGACCACTCACTGTCCCAGGCAATGGCAACAGCATGAGAAAGGCCAAGGACTGATGAGAGCTGACATGTTTAAGTACCTAAAATATTTCATCTTGGGTCTAAGAGAAAGATGGAGCCAGAGGGCCTTTGTCAGCAAGGCTATGCAGATGGGGAGCATGAGGCCCAGAACAAAGAGTCAAGATCTGCAGTTAGGTGTGGAAGGAATATTTCCGCTGATGTGATGAACATTTCATGATTACCAGGTGTTAGAGTGATAGCTGAAACAATTCTAGCCATGTAGCACTAACTTTCTATAGGTGATTATATACCATTACCCATTATACTGCTTTAAAATCTATTCAAAATTAATGTATAGCTAATGGAAATGGTATCTAATAATGAAATGAGAATTATGAATTTTCCATATATTTAACACCAGGTGACTAGAACTAAATTCTTGTCATTCCAGTATGGTAAGTAAACATTTCTTGCAAAAATAAAATACCATACCTTTGGGTATGCAATGACACATGTACTCATAATAGATAATGCAGAAAAATATATGTCTTAACTAGGGAATAATGAAAATCTGGGAGATAGAATTTTAGAAAGACAATCACAACATTGATTAGCTTTTATATATTCTTATGATTTATGCTTTTCTAAGGTAAAAAAATCTGTTAAAAAAAAAATAACTCTTGTTAATTTATTCTCCCAGCTATTCATGGCTTAGGTGAGGAGCAAATATGTAGTTACGAAGAAAAAATACAGACTGGGGAGAATACAGGCTAGCTGGACAAGAGATTTATAGGTGATTAAGGTTTTAATAGAATGAACAAAGTTTAAGTAAAGGAAATCTTCCCCAGAAATAGCACCATAAATCTGGGAAAAAGCATGAATATGGAGAAATAAATGGCCAAATCAGGTGAATTTTATTAAATGCTATTGTTTAATTGGCAATAAGAAGATATTTAAACTTGGGGAGAACCTTTTGTTGCTTATCCAACAACTGGCTTTTACTAAGTATGGAGAATTTTGTTCAATTAGTTGTTTTTTCCCCACACTTCCTAAGTGCTTAGAGGACTTATTATCCAAGTTTCAGAGGTGGGCCCTGCTCTACTAAAGGGCAATGCTATCTACCTTTCCATGGAGTTTGGTTTAGAAAAAGGGATTTGAATCAGTCAATCCATGGCATTGGTCCTTGTCAGAGATTTGTTCAGGGACAGCCACGTGACCTTCACCAAAGAAAATTGTCCTGAAGATTCCAAGTTACAAAATTCCATAAATTCTTTTAAAATAGCAACACTGAAGATGTTCTTGCTCCTTGTATGGCTGTGGAACTTAGAATTGCTGTAGCCATCTTGAAAACATGTGGAAGCCTGCCTTAGGATGAAGCCGACCTTGCAGAATGTACAACAGAGATATAACAACCTTGAGAGAAATCTCTTTTTAACTGTGGGCCTTCCTGTTAAATGAATTGATAGGTCCTCTTTATTGTCTAAGCCACTTTAGATTGGTTTGTCTGCAGCTTGCCACAAAAAAGAGACTAAAAGCATATCCAAGTAACTTAAAGAAAAAAGAAGCCTTCATAATTTTGACCCTTTTTCTTCCAAGTTTTGTCCCTGTACTATGTCATGCCTTATAGATTAATCTTCTGTGCAATCTTGCCATAACTCAATTTTTCATCAAACTACCTGATGTATTTTTCTCCTTTGCTAGCACACTAATATAAAATTATTGTTTCATGAATAAAACAATACTAATCAATTTTCTCAGTTCAAATCCAGTCAGGTGTGTTCTGACCCAAGCTGGGTTTTGGAGAGACTTGTATTTTTCAAATTTGTTACTGTCCTTTTCATGGAATTTACCTTAAAAATAATCCTCAGGTGTTAAAGAAGAAATTTCTTTTATACCAAATAATAAACACTTCAAATGAGAATCTCAATATTTTTATTATCTCAACCAATAAACTCATACATTTAATAATGTCTTTTAAAAAGCAAACATATAGACAAGAGAAAGAGCATATCAAGATTAGGATAAGGTTGAATTAGTTTCTTTGCTTCAGATAATTAAAATGGTACAATGAAAACTTGTTGGACTCAGAAATCTACCATGGGTAACGGGAACAAAAGAAGTTTCTCGTGAAACAATTTTATCATTGTTCAAATTTTAATAGAATGCATCCTAACTTTTCTGTTATCTGGACTCCTTCTTTGGGGGGTGAAATTCACTTAGGAACATTCCTATTTTACAATCAAATATCGATGAGTTTCAGAAAAGTATAGAATTGGCAAATTCCAGAGTGTTTGCAAAGCTATTATTATGTTATAGAAAGTACATTTGTATTTTTACAACTTGAACCAGTTTGCCCAAATTGTTTAAAAGTGAAGGATGCCACACAGGGATGCATTATTTACAGGACTTGTGAAGGCATTAGGAAAACAGGCTTAAAGTGCTGCATTTGCATTAAAGCACAGCTTTACTGCCATACAAACAATGCCTCTCTTGAAATGGAAATTGTTAATAAATCTAGCACTTTATAGCCTTGCCTTGTAAAAAGCTTTTTGAGGGGAGGAGGGATCATTTTCCCTTGATGGAACAGTGCTATCATTGTTCAGCTATAGCAAATGGAACGATGACTAGGGAATCAGCAACGTGCTAGCAATGTTTCAGATTGATGTGTTTTATCACCCGTGGAACTTGGATGAAACCCTCCTGGTCTTTTTAATACTCTTTCTTAGAGGCTGAACTTCAAATTTCCTCTTTTATGTGAAAGGAATTTAAAGAGACTTTAGAGTCTGGGTGCATCAACCATGGCAGTGCTGTACCCAGCAGTCTTGACATCTGCACAGGCCTTCTGTGTCCTTGGTAGCTTTCCTGCCACTGTTGGAAATGTGTCATTATCATCAGATGATCTTCCATGTGGAAAAGCCCAGGGTAAAGCAGCTTCTGCCTTGTTAAGATAAGCATTTCCAAATACTGTACATTACAAATCACAGTGGCTGTAGAAAATTACAAAGATTTGAAGTCAATTATAGGTGCTCCTGCCTAGTAAACTAGGAATAAAATTTCTCAAGATATGTAGGCTTACTGTAAACAAATGTACTTCTCAACTTAAATGTATGAGAATTCAATAAATACTGACTGTGGGCATGTAGTAATTCCCTTGAATAACTTGTTTGCTACCTACTGTATTATTCATCTTATATAAAATCACTCAGAATTTAAATCTGGCAAAAACCAACAACTTGACATAAATGATAGTCTGTGTCCCAATGTTTTCTATGTATTACATGAAAAAAAATTTCTACAATATTTTGTATTTTTTGTTCTATTTAGCACATAACCTCAGATATATGGGACCAGGCTGTCAGAAAAACAATAAAGCTAGTTACTCATCATTTCTTCAGGTCTTTTGGCTCCTATTGCTTAGAGAACTTTAAATATTCACATACAAAAGAGACTAATGATAAAAATGATGACTTATTCATTTCTGTAAAAATATCTTTAATAAAACAAAAGTTATTTACAGACACTTGTGAGATATGCTTTGCCTGATTCTTCTGACTCGTGTGAGAATGGCATGTGTATGACTTAATCCCTTTAGAAGCTGAAGACACTCCCCAAATAAGAAAACATTAAAGGACAGTGAAGAAACTAGATCTCCTGTCTATGTCTCATGAGAGCCACAAGTTGATGAGCTAATGTTAAGTCACTTGGTGTGGAGGACAAGAGCAAATAGATTATTAAAAAGCACCTACAGGTACTTGTTCTCTTTTGTCACAAAATACAGGAAAGAAAAGCAGAACTATTATGACTATAGATCACATCTTAAATTGCGGCCCGTCAAATTTAGCAGTGGAGTGGTGGTTTCTAATCTTTATTTAACAACAAAAGTCTCCTTAATTATACTTTCCCTTTCTCTCTGAATCCTCATCTTTCCGAGTCTTCCCATGATCTTGAATCTAGCAGATTTCTGTCTAGTGGATTTCATTTTTAGGTAATAATTATTTTCTGTGGAAGCTAAATGTCAAGGGGGCTGTTTACCATCCAATCTCTTCAGTGGCTGTGTCTATGTTTCCTCTGGAGGACATGACTACTCTCCCAGGTTTCACCACATGTTCTGGAAGAAAGCTATCATCTTTCTTCACCCTAGTCATTAGTTCAAGAGAACACCTGAAACAAGTTTAGCTGATCACTGAACTCTCATAGCAGAGATAGATATATTGCTGCTCTGAGGTAATTGAAAATTTTGAAGACAATTTTTAAACCTCTAATTCTAACCTCAAGCTTGAAGTTTCCCTTTTTATTTTACAGAAAGACTAAGTTTCGCAGTGTTAGGCAGCCAGGACTCCTCTCCAAAACCCTGAGGCAGCATAA